>NC_090730.1:15718797-15823797 GCF_036898095.1 Palaemon carinicauda
AATATAATAAATGATGAATATTCTTTACATCCAGTATCTATGCAAACACCTAATTTTAACAATTTGAAAAACACGTAGTTTTAAAAAGAATTCATTAATCGAAAAGCTGGTTTAAAAAAATAACACGCCAATAACCGAAAAAAAACCGGTTTAAAAATATTTAAACCGATGCCTTAATACATGCTGATAAAGAATAATTAAAATATAAAAATAAATAAAAAAAAGCTAATAGAAACAAAATTTTGTCAACCTTTGATCAAAGGAAACTTATTTGGACATAAAATAAAATTTCATGCGTATTTTATATTTTGGCATCGATCAAAAGACCACTAATATTTTATATTCTGGTCTGGAATACAAGACCACCTAATATTTCATATTCTGGCTAAGAATACAAGACTGACTGATAATATTTATATTCTGGTCTGGAATACAGGACCACCTAATATTCTATATTTTGGCTAAAAGTACAACACTCATAACTTATTTGCTGGCCAAAAGTACAACACCTAATATTTTATAATCTGGCCACAAGTACAAGACATAATATAACCTGGCCACAAGTACAAGACATAATATAACCTGGCCACAAGTACAAGACCACCTAATATTTTGTAATCTGTACAAGACCAAATATAATCTGGCCACAAGTACAAAACCTAATATTTTATGTTCTGGCCACAAGTACAAGATCTAATATAACCTGGCCACAAGTACAAGACCACACAACATTTTATGATCTAGCTATAAGTACAAGACCTAATATAACCTGGCCTCAAGTACAAGACCTTATATAACCTGGCCTCAAGTACAAGGCCTAATATAACCTGGCCTCAAGTACAAGACCTTATATAACCTGGCCTCAAGTACAAGACCTAATATAACCTGGCCTCGTGTACAAGACCTAATATAACCTGACCTCAAATACAAGACCACCTAATATTTTATGTTCCGACCACAAGCACAAGACTACCTCAATGCCTCTGTAAAAACTCCGCCATTATGACTCAATTCTCCGAATATCTGCGCCAGCATTTTCTTAGGTTTGTGTGTTGGCTCACCATCCTTCTTGATTCTCAGAACACCTGAGACACTAAGAGCTCTTTTTCATCTTTGCGAATACTTTCGACAAATGTGTTCAATTATACCTTTTCATCATTCGATTCCTTTATATGTTTACTATTCAAGTTTACAAATATGCTTCTTAAAATATATTCTTCATTTCACTGTTCATTACGCATCTGTTTATTGTCTAATTCTTATATATATATATATATATATATATATATATATATATATATATATATATATATATATATATATATATATATATATATATCTGTTTACTATCATCTCAATCTTTCAGATAAGTTTCTTAAAATCTAAACAATTCATTTGTTTATTACTAATTTAAATATTTCATATTTCTTAGCATATGCTAAATCCTTCATACCTGTTTATTCATATCTAAATCTCTCTTATCTCTATTACCTTAGCCATTCCGGTCTCTGTTTACTATTATCACGTCCCTGTTTATTATTGCTAATATCCTTCTTATATTCGTTTATAATTACTTAAATCATTCATATATTGACTTATCATTATCTAAATTCTTTGTATCTTCTTATCATTTAAATATTCACGTCTATGTTTATTATCTATAGCTCTCCTTTTCCAGTCTCTCAACAACCAAACATGATTTATTTTCCTATATTTAAACTTTAAATGTCATATTTACTTAAAATCTCATAAATGTTAAGATCGTCGTTCTGTGTATTTCAATCTGATTTAAGTCACATAATTCTCACTTTCGCTAATTACTTTTCATTCATTCATAAGCTACTTATTTTACAACAAAAAACAATAAATGTAATAAAAATATAACATTAATCGGATTCAAAGATTTTTACTTCAACAAAAAAATCCTTAATCTGCTATTATGAAAATTTAGATGTCAGGATGCCAGATAACTGATAATCAATAAATTATATCCTCCCCCCTAAGGATTAAATTCAGGATTTGGGCAATATGGTCCGGCGTCGGGGCATGGGAGGCCATTCTAAAGGACACATTCCTACTCTACATATAAGTAAGCCGTATTTTACATAAATTAAATAGCATACCTTCTCGGCGCCATACATCGTCACCACAAATATTTCTCTCAACTTTTGAATATTTAAATGACGAATATTTAACTGACTGTTTATTTCAGTTCGTCTACAGTCTCTACACACTCTCTAAACACCCCCCCCCCCCCGCCCCCCCCCTTAATCTACAATACCCTATCTTTGTGACCATACCAGGAATTTATTAACAACCCATTTCCCAGATTAAATTAATAACCTCAATTCTTGTAACCTATACTACGCTCTCGCTCTCTCTCTCTCTCTCTCTCTCTCTCTCTCTCTCTCTCTCTCTCTCTCTCTCTCTCTCTGTCAATCCTGATTCCCAGTTACTATTTCCAAGGTTTTTGCGTAGAGATGTTTATATCAATATGAAATAACCAAAATGCTCATAAAGATAATTGTCACTTCTTGATAAAAAAGGAAAAACGGGAAAACGGAAAAACTGGAAAAAGGAAGAACGGGAAAAAGGAAAAATGGAAGGAAAACAGGGAAAACGGGAAATGAAAAAAGGGAAAACAGGGAAAAATTAAAATAAAAAAGGGAAAGCAGGGAAAAATAAAAGTAAAAAAGGGAAAACAGGGAAAAATTAAAATGAAAAAAGGGGAAACGGAAAATTCAAAGGGATAACAGGGAAAAAGAAAAAAGAGAAAGGGGAAAAAGTATATAAAGGCAAAGGAAAAAAGAAAAATCAAAGAGAAAAATGGAAAGGGGAAAAATGAAAAAAAAGGAAAACAGGTATAAAGGAAAAAAGGAGAGAGGGGAAAAAGAGGAAAGAGAAAATATGGGAAAATTAGTAAAATAAAAAAGTATAAAAAGAAAAAAGGGAAAAATCCTCCCTCCCAACAGGATGCAAAAACACAAGACATACGGACTAATCTAATTAAAAACTTCCTTTACCTCTACCATCCACAAGCCTCAGGGGAAACAGGAAAGAAAAAATCAACAGGAACAATAAAAAAAAAAAATCAGAACTAACAAAAAACACAATCTAGTTTCCCGTAATGAGGGCTCTCTCTCTCTCTCTCTCTCTCTCTCTCTCTCTCTCTCTCTCTCTCTCTCTCTCTCTCTCTCTCGCTCTCTCTCTCTCTCTCTCTCATATATATATATATATATATATATATATATATATATATATATATATATATATATATATATATATATATATATATATATATATATATATATATATCAGCCAATGCTAGTCCACTGCAGAACAAAGGTCTCTCTCTCTCTCTCTCTCTCTCTCTCTCTCTCTCTCTCTCTCTCTCTCTCTCTCTCTCATGGTTTTCTAGACATTTCTAAGCTCAATGAGTTCACACTCTCTCTCTTCCTGTGTTTTCTAGACAATTCTCAGCACAATGTCTCTCTCTCTCTCTCTCTCTCTCTCTCTCTCTCTCTCTCTCTCTCTCTCTCTCTCTCTCTCTCTCTCACCGCAATAATCATTAATATGAAATTTGAATATAAACTGTATTCCAGAAATTCTTGTTCTGCTCTGTGAACCACACTTAGGTAAATGGTCGGTGGAAATATAATATCCCGAAAACTTGATAGAATAGCGTTGTGGCTCACTTGGAGACAGCCACAAAGTTTAAACCCTGTTTTTAACGAAAATAAACCTGTAGCTCACAGCCGGAGGAAATAACTCAGTATATCTTACGCTGTATGTAAATCATATTATATAGGGACGGTAAATGCACACAGATATTGCTCCGATAAAAAAAAAAAAAAAAAACTATACTCGACTGAGATAACAAACACTAAAAAATATTTCCATTTCAGGATTTAGACGTAGTTACACGTGGTCTGATACCAGATACTTTTCTTCTGAGCCTAAACTTAGGCCCATCCGTTTCCGGTGCACGGCCGTGCTCAACCCTCGCACCCTCAAATCCGCCCTTTAAATCAACCTGACGAAAATGACACAACAGATTTAATGGATTCATAACTAGCATTACATACATCGTGGGGGAGCGCATACGGATGGATAGCTATAATGTTCTTATCTACATGCGTCCTGATGTCGTTCTTAAAACCGAAAACTTATTCACCTGTATCTATAGACTTGTCTTGTAATTAATATATATATGTATATATATATATATATATATATATATATATATATATATATATATATATATATATATATATATATATGTGTGTGTGTGTGTGTGTGTGTGTGAGTGTGAATTGGATGTACAGAATTCAGGTAATTTCCTACCGCTGGCCCAGGGAGGCCATTCAAAACTAAGTTTGAATGAGTAATATGTCTAGGCTTACTTCTTTACTGTAAACGTGGGCAAAATGAAGGCACCTCGGTCTAGGGTTAAATTGAATCCTTCGAGGATAAACACGAATTCCTCCCAAGTTATAAAATTCACGATATAAAATTCGAGCCCTGAAAAAAAATATACTACCAATTAAGACCCTCTTGTACTGTTAATTTAAACAGTCTACAAGTACACAACTGCATCTATAAAATATCAACTGTTGCCCAACGACAGTAAAGCTAAAAGAAAAAAAAATAAGTGTACTCTGGGCCATGAACTAAAGACATGACATACATTAAGACAACCATTGCGACACACCAATGATGTCACCGGCCAAGTTTTTTTTTTTTTTTACTTTTTGTTTAAATTTCTCTAGTGTTAGATGCTCTTCGTTACAACCTTTGGGTCTAGCAAAAACAAAAGGGGAACGTCCTGCGTGATTTTGACCGTAATCTCTCGTTTTACGGTCGCCTCTCAAAGAAGTACCGTAAATGAGAGAGAGAGAGAGAGAGAGAGAGAGAGAGAGAGAGAGAGAGAGAGAGAGAGAGAGAGTTAAATGATACGCCTGTAGTGTCGGTGCGCGTTCCCTTGTTGCTATGTACCTGGTACACGTTAGTGCGTTCGCGAGTGCGTTGCAGGAACATGAATCACCGTGAAGGTGACTCCACCGGCTTGCCGAGGCTGCCACATGAAAGATAATTCCAGTCATCAACGCATTTCAACCCTTCATATTGACGTGCAATACAACCCAACGATTTTAAGACTTCATCTGAAAAGGGGGCCAGCGAATACACCATCATAATCTGTCTCGTCCCGGGCCACAATTTAACCCGAAACCCTGAAATTAACTCAATTAAGGTCAACAATTGGTGGCAAGAGTTGACTTGCTAGACTGCCTGGCGCCACTATCACGCCCTCCTCATGGCGAAATAAAGGATATTAGTCCGTTTGACGTTCTATTTTAAAGACTTATTTTGCGTGTTCCGCTATCACTAAGGGCCCAGTTTATACCGTGGCTTTTACAGCTGTTGCAAGTAGGCCCCCTACCCTCCCCCGGCTCTAATCAATCACCCCCACCCCTATTAATAGTCCTGTTCTTCAAACTTGAACTCCGTTCCCTCATATCTTTTTATAAATCCGAATTATAGAAGTCTAAGCTTTAATATAGATAATATATAATACCCAATAAAGAAAATTGCATCACATAAAATAGCATCTCAAATAGAAAATATGAGACAATAATAATTTCAACATGTTGATATCTAACACTATTACGATTAATATCAATGCCACTGTTACATGTACACAGAAAACTGGCATACCTACGTTAATTCCAAGCTATTCATACTTTAAAGTTATTATTATTATTATCATTATTATTATTATTATTACTACTTGTTAAGCTACAACCCTAGTTGGAAAAGCAGGATGCTATAAGCCCAAGGGCTCCAACAGGCAAATTAGCCCAGTGAGTAAAGGAAATATTATCAATTAACAAATTGAATTTGAAATCTACAATTTATCCTATAATCATCATTACCATTTATGCAAGACCTTAGATCCAGTATTAACCGGTCAGATCAAGCGTTGTCAAACCCGTCTTGTTTTATAATTCCTTTATTATCAACCTAGTTATATAGTTTCAAATTTAACGGATGAGTTTTCATTCCTAAGCTTTTCATTTGCAAACATTTCTACGGTACTACATAATTTAAACACTAAACTCCCAGCTTTAATAAAATTTATTACTTCTATGAAAACAATCTTGAGTAAGACTTAAAAATGGTTACAGAATAATAATAATAATAATAATAATAATAATAATAATAATAATAATAATAATAATAATGTCCAAGGACGTAAAGATGCAATACTTGTGTTTTTAAGGTGATTTCATGACCAATATTCCCTTCAATCTACAATAATTTCGAAAGTAAACACAAAAATACGTTGAGAATTAAGGTTATACGGGTAATTGGAAACCAGGAATATAACGTGATAAATATTAATATGGATGATAAACGAGCTAGTGATTACCATAGGTATATTTTTTAAATATAACAGGTGATGATAAGATGAGAGAAGAGGTAATTCATATTAGAGGTGAATTGAAGCAAGGAGAGAAGTAAGTAATTATTTCTAATATTCTCATTACTTCCATTATTTTTATTATTTCAATCATTTTCATTGTCATTATTTCAATGGGTGAGTGTAGAAGATCTGGAAAACCTGGAGTGTCACTGATAACCGAGGTTGGGATGTATCGTTATTACTATCCAAGCTACAACCCTAAATAGAAAAAGAAAATACTAAAATTCCAAAACCTCCAATAAGGAAAGCAGCACAGTGCAGATTTGAATTTGAGAAGTAACATATAAACCATGGATTACTAATATTATTATTATTATTATTATTATTTGATAATAAAAATACCGTCTTCCTCTTCTCCAACCGCACAAAAAAATTTGGTATACTGTATTAGTACCTGTACTGAGGAAGTCATTCATAACTTACTGAGAAATATCTATCTTTATAAAACTTTAATTCTTTTATTCATTCATGTTTTTAATACTATTCTCCTATCTGGTCTTTAGCAGTTAACTTTCACTGATAAACACTTAGATCTATTAACCCTTTGAGTTCCAATCCATCGCCAAATAATTTGGCACTTGAGAAAAAGGCCCATTTTTTCAGGACATCTCCTTAACACATCTTAACACAGAAACTATTATATTAATGATAGAGCTTTACAACTTTTTTCATCATATGGCTGGATAAATTTACATTCCACTGATGTATAATCTTGCATATTTTGTACAATGTTAATCAATGTAATTAATAAAAAAAAAGAGAAAAATTTGTAATAATTGAGCATTCAATGGCATTGGAGTAGAAATATCCAAAAAAGATTATGTCCAATAGCAATCACAGAGTTATATCCTTTATCCCTAAATTAGATATTAGCCTCTGGCACTATATTTCAATTGATTTATTGGGCATGTTGCATAAAATTTTTTCCCAATTCTAACCATGCTTTGCATTTAGATTTTCCCATACTATACATAAGACCATGTAGTAGGCTACTAGGTGCAGTTTATTCTAACAGTATTCTAGAAATTTTATTCCCGCTTTGACCAAACTGTGAAATGATCTTCCTAACCAACTAAAAGCATTATAGTTCAACCTTGCTAAAATACTTTCAAGTTAAGCAATTCGACATGATTAATCTTCTATGTATACTGTATGATATCTATTCATTGTTGTTACTCACATTATTTTCTTTTTTTTTATTTAAGGTTTATTTTTTACCTCTCCGTTTCTTTTCTGCACTAAGCTGTTTTCCTACAAGACCATCAGGGGGACGTCCACCTACAATCACTTAGGTCTATGGCAGATAACTGATTCATTCTTTATCATTGTCCACCGGTTAGTAACCATCAGAGATTCCCAAACTCTTGAAAATAATAAGGGTTACTCTGTTATTTCTAATTTTATCTTCATAATCTTTATTACACCTTTTTTTATTAATTCTACTTCCTAACTGTTGATGAGTTGAGTAAATTAGCGAGATCTGTTTGTCATTTGGGGTGAAGGCTATTAATTGATCATTTCAAGTATTTTCATATATAAATTTCTTGTGATGAGTTCAATGATAACTGCTTGTCTTTACTTGTTTTCCTTGGTAATTATATGTGACATCAGTTTAAAAATCTAGTATTCCCTCCCTAATTTATTTTGTTTAGTTTATGCATTTATTTGTCAGTTATAGTAGTGGTCTTTATGAACAACTTTATATAATTAGTTGCTTCCTCTCTAGAAGCAGTTAATGTCTTCATTAATCACTTTATTCTTCACACTACAAAAGAGATTTGGTTGTTGTCTTGCCCATTCTTGGGGTCCTAAAGCATCTATAGGTTTTAAAAATTAGTTTTTTCCTTTAGGTTTTAAAAATCAAATTTTTCCTTCTTTGGGTTTTAAAAATCAGATTTTTCCTTTTCTTATCAACTTACCAGTTATGGTTGCTGTGATACTATCTTTTTATCTTTCCTGTCGAAATCCTTCATGGTTTTCCTAGCTAGGAGAAGCCTGACTTTTGCCTGCTGATGTACTATAGCTCCCAGAAGTAATGTTAGTAAAATTTGCTGTATAATCTGACACACCAGATGATGTTTTCTGACGTGTTGCATGAAGTGAGAAAAAAGGGGTAGGCCTGATTGACCTTGGATAATAATATACTCTATTTTCTAATGCAATAATAACTACTTTTTCATATTCTGTAAATATTTCTGTAAGAGGTTGTGATAACACAGTAAGACGAGTTCTAACAAACAGTAAATAACTAGCGCCTATGAATGCATATCAATTCCACCGATACGATAAGTGATCAGACAGCATGCAAAATTCTGTTCATTATGATATTTTAATTATAAAATAAAATTTTGAATATACTTACCCAGTAAATATATAATAGCTGCAACTCTGTTGCTCGACAGACACATACATAAAAAAACTCGCGAGCGATCGCTATGCAGGTTGCGGGTGTGCCCACCAGCGCCAACTGTCGGCCAGATACCACTCTCGGATGTAAACAAAACCTTCAATTTCTTCTCATCCCACTGCGTCTCTATTGGGGAGGAAGGGAGGGTCATTTAATTTATATATTCACCGGGTAAGTATATTCAAAAATTTATTTTATAATTAAAATATCATTTTTAAATATTTAACTTAACCGGTGAATATATAATAGCTGATTCACACCCAAGGAGGTGGGTAGAGACCAGAGTTAATTATGTTTACAGCGTATAAGCTAAGTGTTTTTTCATTTTGGCAGTTATCAATATAACAAAACCAAAATAAATAGGTACCTGGTGAGGAAGTTGACTTAGACGATTACTCTGCCTTGTAAGTCTGTCTTCCTCACGGAGCCCAGCGATCCTCTTAGGATGCTGACAGACTCCCAGGAGCTGAAGTATCAAGGGCTGCAACCCATACAACAGGACCTCATCAAACCCCTAATCTGGGCACTCTCAAGAAATGACTTTGACCACCCGCCAAATCAATCAGGATGCGAGAGGCTTCTTAGCCTTCTGAACAACCCATAAAACAATATTAAAAACATTTCAAGAGACAGATTAAAAGGATATTGGAATTAGGGAAGTGTAGTGGTAGAACCCTCACCCACTACTGCACTCGCTGCAACGAATGGACCCAGTGTGTAGCAGTCCTCGTAAAGAGTCTGGACATCTTTTAAGTAAAATGACGCGAACACTGACTTGTTTCTCCAAGAAGTCGCGTCCATAATACTTTGCAGAGATTTATTTTGCTTGAAGGCCACGGAGGTTGCTATATCTCTAACTTCGTGCGTCTTAACCTTAAGCAAAGATCGGTCTTTCTCATTCAAGTGAGAATGAGCTTCTTGTATTAAGAAAATCTGATAAAATATGACAAAGAATTCTTTGACATAGGCAATGAAGGTTTCTTAACTGAGCACCATAATGCCTCAGATTTCCCTCGTAATGACTTAGTACGAGCTAAATCGAACTTAAGAGCTCTAACAGGACATAATACTCTTTCCAGTTCGTTGCCTACGATCTCTGATAAGCAAGGAATATCAAAAGATTTAGGCCAAGGACGAGAAGGCAGTTCATTTTTGGCCAGGAAACCAAGTTGAAGTGAACAAGTGGCTTTTTTCTGTAGAAAAGCCGATGTTCTTACTGAAGGCATGAAGTTCACTGACCCTTTTAGCCGAAGCCAAGCACACTAGGAAAAGTGTCTTGAGGGTGAGATCCTTCAGGGAGGCTGAATGTAATGGCTCAAACCTGTCTGACATGAGGAACCTTAGGACCACGTCTAAGTTCCATCCAGGAGTTGCTAAACGACGTTCCTTAGAGGTCTCGAAAGACTTAAGGAGATCTTGGAGATCTTTATTGTTGGAAAGATCTAAGCCTCTATGTCGAAAGACCGAAGCCAACATGCTCCTGTAGCCCTTAATCGTGGGAGCTGAAAGGGAGCGAACCTTTCTCAGATGTAAAAGAAAATCTGCGATTTGGGCTACAGAGGTACTGGACGAGGACACAGATGCTGACTTGCACCAGTCTCGAAAGACTTCCCACTTCGACTGGTATACTCTAATGGTAGAAGCTCTCCTAGCTCTTGCAATCGCACTGACTGCCTCCTTCGAAAAACCTCTAGCTCTTGAGAGTCTTTCGATAGTGTGAAGGAAGTCAGACGAAGAGCGGGGAGGCTTTGATAGACATTCTTTACGTGGGGCTGACGTAACAGATCTACCCTTAGAGGAAGACTTCTTGGAAAGTCTACCAGCCATTGAAGTACCTCAGTGAACCACTCTCTCGCGGGCCAGAGGGTAGCAACTAACGTCAACCTTGTCCCTCCGTGAGAGGCGAACTTCTGCAGTACCTTGTTGACTATCTTGAATGGTGGGAATGCATATAAGTCCATAAAAGACCAATCCAGTAGAAAACGCGTCTATGTAGATTGCTTCTGTATCTAGGACTGGAGAGCAAAAGATTGGTAACCTTTTGGTCAACGAGGAGGCAAAGAGGTCTATGGTTGGTTGACCCCAAGAAGCCCAAAGACTCTTACCCACGTCCTTGTGGAGGGTCCATTCCGTGGGTATCACCTGACCCCTCCGACTGAGACAGTCTGCCAAGACGTTCAAGTCCCCCTGGATGAATCTCGTCAACAGGGAGATGCCTCGAATTCTAGACCATAAGAGAAGGTCCCTTGCGATCTCGAGCAGCGTGAAGGAGTGTGTGCCTCCTTGCTTGGAGATGTACTCCAAAGTTGTGGTGTTGTCTGAGTTGACCTCTACCACTTAGTTTCGAAGACGCTGCCTAATATCATCAAGGCCAAGTGGACTGCTAATAGCTCCTTGCCGTTGATGTGCATGCTCTTCTGACTTGAGGTCCACAGACCAGCGCATTCCCGACCGTCCAGGGTCGCACCCAACCCAAACCCGACGCGTCTGAGGACAACACGTGGTTTGGGTTCTTGACTGCTAGGGATAGTCCCTCTCTCAGACTGATATTGCTGTCCCACCATTTCAGGCATGCCTTTATTGGTTCGGAGACTAGGAATGATACCGTCTCTAATGTCTTGTCCTAGTTCCAGTGAGAGGCTAGATGGAACCGGAGAGGCAGAAGGGGTAGTCTCCCTAGTGAGACAAACTGCTCCAGGGATGAGAGAGTCCCTACGAGACTGTTCCAACTCCTGACTGAATAAACGTTTTCTTTTCAGCATTAGTTGGACTTCGAGCAGGGCTTGACTGCGAATCTCCATCCCCAAAAATAGAATAATCTGGGATGGGATCAGTTGGGACTTTTAGGTTGACCACAAGTCCCAACTCCCTGGCCAGACTCAACGTCCAATGTAGATCCTGCAGACAGAGAAGGCTGGACGATGCTCTGAGAAGCCAGTCGTCCAAGTACAGGGAGGCTCGGATCCCCGATAGCTCGAAACTAGTACCCCACATTCCTGTAAACAAACCTCAGAAACGGTTGGGAATCCGGGTGTATAGGAATGTGGAAGTATGCCTCCTGAAGGTCGAGAGAGACCATCCAGTCGCCTTCCATAAATGCTGTCAAGACAGCCTGGAAGACTTCATCGTGAAGTTTGTCTTGACAATGAACACATTGAGCGCACTTGCCTCTTACGTACTCCTGCAGTGAACATGGCTGCCAAATCATGGAGCCATCCCTGAGGGACTTGTTCCTGCAGAGAACGTGGCTGTCAGATCATTGGAGCCATCCCTGAAAGCCTTGTTTGTGCATGACATAATTGTACAGCAAAACTTCAAAGGCTCGAAAACAGCTGTGAAGTTGACCTGTAAAATCTTGGAGCGTCTCATGGCCAGGTTTGAGAAGTCTATCTGGGCAGAGGCAGGAACTCCCAAGCCGAGAACTTCTCTCGTGTCATATCAGACTCTCGCTCTATAAGCCAGTTTAAAAGAAGGGAAAGCAAAGGCTGTATCCCCCAAACTCCTCCTGGTGATAAACCAGTCGCCTAGCAAACCTAAAGCTCTCTAGGAGAGCGAGAGAGCACTAGCTTATAAAACAACGGCTTCGAAGTAGCTAGGCCTAGTGTAAGCTCTGACGTTTAGGCGAACGAGGAGCAGCAGTTACAAAAAGATCCGGACAAAGATCCTTAAAAATCAGCATGATTTATTTAAAGTCCATAGAGGGCTAAGCAGCTTTAGGCTCCTCTCCGTCTGACAGAGTCCTCAAGGGAATATCAGTAGGAGGGGGAACAGCAACTTCCTCATCTGAAGGAACCTTGTCCGATAATAGCTGAGTCTCAAGCAATGGAGAGACCTACCGTGGTGGCAATGCTTTACAAGCAGAGTCCACACGCACTGGTGCATTAGTAGCGGACCAGGACACAACGTCATGTAACTGCTTGACAGTCTGTGAACTGTCAACAACAACAGGTGCGAGAGACCAGGACGCAACGTCATGTAACTGCTTGACAGTCTGTGAACTGTCAACAACAACAGGTGCGTGAGGACGCACAGCGTCCACTCGAGACTGCTTTGACCGCCTAGACTGAGCAGTCAAAACAACTCTAGAATGCGGAGGTTGACGCTCAGCGTCAAAACAAGTCAACTCCGATTGTTAGCGAACGTCCTGAACGTCAACAGGAGCATCAGCAAGTGGCCTAACGTCCAAATGTGGCTGAAAATCCACACGAGACCGCATCGAGTGTGGTTCTAAACAACCTGACTGACGTGACTTAGCTACGCCAACGTCAACAGGACGCACAAAGGAACGTTAGGGTGGCTGAAAGCCAGGATCTCGATGAGATAAACGGCTAGGCTCAACGGACTTATCGGCAGAATAGTCTTCCATAAGAGAGGCAAGCTTATTCTGCATGTCTTGCCGTACAACCCAATTAGGATCAACGGAAATGGTTGCGGTAAGAGACGAGGGTAACGTCTGTGACCGCAAAACCTTGCCAACAAAAAGACTCTCGGAGTCTGTGTTACGCTTTTGTTAGGCGGCGAGCAGTCTTCCGATGACTGCATAGGGTCAGAGCTGTCCTAATGGCTACAACCAGGACGCTGGACCTGTCCTGAAAGGACTGACTTTCGCTTAAGGGCCTCGAAACCTTGTTTCAGGTTTCTTATGCGAAAAGCCTTCGGATGACGAGGAGAAAATCGTCTCTCTCGTCTTATGGTAGGGGTGATCTTGGTAAGATACACCCGATACCATAGAGGGAACGTCTGTTCGCTGATCAAGGCCTCTCGAACCCATAAGTCGTACGACATTACTTCTCCCCTGGGCTTGGGAGCTTGCAAGAGGTCCCGGACTAGGCGACCGACAGGCACGAACAGACGAACCCTCGGTCGCAACACTGATAACACTTTGCGCAATATCACTTTATCACTACGATTTTCTGTTTTGCACTTATTTCACTGAAATCGAAACTTTTACTGATTTCTACCTGAAGCACGCAATTCTACCCTCATCAAAAGGTAGTAATTGCGAAATCAGTCGTATAATGCAAGCACATTAATACCAGCAAAAAACAGTAAACATATTTTAAGATAAAAAATTCAGTGGCTGGGGAAGAGACTAAACACTAGTTCATTCAAAACTACGTTTTCAATCTCTCACCGTACATTGCCTGGGGACGAGAATAAAAAACTAAAAACGTTTTATCCTTTCTCCCCGTACAGAGACTAGGGACGAGAGTAACTCGAGAACAACGTTACCCGCTTGAACGGAACGTTTTCTCTCCTCTCTCTCCCTCCGTCTCTATCTTTCTCTCTCTCTCTCTCTTGATTTCGCACCTAAGAGAAGAGCCCACTTACCTTTCGTCAAAAAAAACATGTTATTTGACCAAAGGAAAAAACTGAAAGGTTTTTCAATTAAAAAGTTCCTTTAAAATAGAATTTAAAACATTTAAGCTTTGAAAGAAGAATGAACAAAACGTCAGAATCGATTTACTCTTTCTGCAAAGTGAAACCGTGATACTCTCTCTCTCTATCGTAACGATAGAGCGCAAACTGCGTAGCATAAATAAACTAAACGTTAGTTCATCTTTGAAACAGTACGAAGACTATTCAAAGAAAATCTTTCATAAAATATCTATTAAAAAATATTCATTTAAAAAGTTTTAAATCATTAGCTCTTTAAAAGCTATTTACGATTGAAAGGGCTCAACGTTGTTTAACTTCGGTTTCCAAGTTAGGACCGCCTACTCTCAGGAAAGGTTGCATATAAACAAATCATTAAAATTTATTTTTATGTTTATTATAAATGGAAAGTTAATCGAAGAGGCCTAATAAAGGCGGTGAGATATAAAATATATAGAGGAAAATCTATAATTAATTTATAACGTGATAAGATAATTGCTAAAAGCCTAAACACACTTCCGTCTAAGGGAAGGGTCGGCCATTTAAAAGTCAAAGAAAGTCCATACTCTCTTTGTCATCAAAAATTAAATCTATCCAAAAAAGAGTTCAAGGATTTATTTGAAGAAAAACACCTGTACTGCGAAAGCTCAAACCAAATTAAAGTACTTCACCAAATATGATGGGAAAAACTCCAGGTTCAACAACGAGTAAAAGTACGTCTTGTCGACACGTCGACAGAGAAGAAATTGAAGGTTTTGTTTACATCCGAGAGTGGTATCTGGCCGACAGTTGGCGCTGGTGGGCACACCCGCAACCTGCATAGCGATCGCTCGCGAGTTTTTTTATGTATGTCTGTCGAGCAACAGAGTTGCAGCTATTATATATTCACCGGCTAAGTTAAATATTTAAAAAAGCCATTTTTTTGCACCACATATTAATATTACTTTTGTGAAGTATAGTACATGTGCTCAAGCTGGAAATAAGTTTCACTGTATATCCAAACCCTAGTCTGATATTAATTTTCTCAAATTCATCTTCTAGTCCTTCACCAAGCCATTAGTTTGTCCAAGAAAATTTGTTCATTCTTCTTGGTTCCACTTCCAAGTCATTGTGCAACCAGTTCTCAGACAAACAGGTTTTGCAACCAGATCCTTGCCTTTCTCCTAATGAACATACTTCATCTTCTTAGTATGTGCTATCTCAATTCTACTGGTACTGAGTCTTACCTTAAGCTTAAGACAGCACAAGCCAACATCAATGACATATTAAACTTGCATCAAAACCTTTCTGTTACCTTAAAATCTCCAACATCAGCTAGCATACTCATGTCAGCCCCACCTGCTACCTTCTGACTAGCTTAACATTCTTGCCAGTCCTCAGCAGCTATTATTCAAAGTTCCCGAGACAACAATGAGTTAGCATACATCTATGCCTTTAAGGTACAAGAACAGCACCAGCATCAACAAAAGTAAGCAACTATCAGCACTAGTGCAAGCAAGTATCAGCACTAGCCGCACTAACCAGCACAATTTTCAGCAAGCTACAGAAATAGAAGCACCATCAGTTCTTGTCTTTTTTTTTTTCCACTACTTCACTGGCAATGTCATGTCAATGTATTGTCAGGGACAATCACCAACCATCAGCTTAAATTTTTTATCTACAGTAAGAGTAACAGCAGTATGTGGACAGTAGCAGGTGTAGTTACTGCTTCCAAGATTCATCTTGTTCATTCCCTCAGCCATCCATCTTGGCTCTTTTTCAAGTGGTATGTGAATGTTACACATGCTTTAAAACCCATTCTTATGTCCCATCCAATTTTAAACATGATTCCAGTTCAATCCTCGATCACAGTTCCTTAAAGACCCTTGTATTTATGCTCTTAATCCAAGAGATCCATTGTCCCTTTAGGTCCTCTTCAATTCCAGATCATATGTAGCTCAATTTTACCTCCCTATGATCTTGATATTTAATCTAGTTAAAATATTAGATTTGTAATTGCGCAAATATAATTCTAAAAAAAATTCTTACCTTATATTTTATCAAAAACAACTAATTTAACTAAATTGGGCCCCTACCAATACCTTTGCTCTACTCCATATTGGTCCAACAATATGAAAAATTCAACAATTTAACTACCAGAGATATAAAGAACCACAAAAGCATGCACTAATCTATCGGATATAACTAATGTTCTTTTTCTTTTACAAATGAACGGATGCGCCTGAAATTTGTAAGCAACACACAAATAAGCTATTTCGGCAAAAAAGGTTTGCATTGTAAAATAAATTCTTAATGTTGAAAATTGTACTTGATAAAATTAAACAGTTTCCTAATTAGTAGAAGCTACAAAACTGTTTTGGTGATTCCTCAACTGTAAAAATGTACTGTACCTAGCAGTAATAGAGCTGAATAAAGGTACCCGGCAATGAATAAAGACGGGCCTACGTACATTGTTTCCTACACCTAACTGTTCTTGCTCTCATTCTTGGACTCAGATTTATACACTAAGTTTCACAAGCCTCATCTAATCAAAATGATCATCGTACAGACATCACTGAAGGACACAAAACCAAGGATTTATCATGCCATGGTTACCATTAACAATAGTAAAATATAATACTGCACTTACAGTGAGAGCAGAGGACCGGTGTAAGGAAGTAGTATTGGGCTAGATTATGTTGACCAGAAGGGGAAGTGTGACCAGATCCACGTCGATTAGAAACTGGAAAAAAAAAGTGCAACTGTCATGATGTGTTATTAATATATTATCAAAATATATCAGACTTGGCATGTAATTCCTGAAAACGGGCAAATTTTTCTATTGAAATAAACCTACCATATACAGTAGCTGGTACCTCAGCCAAACTTGTCAAATAACTTGCCCCTAATCTCCTAATCTTTAAATTGAAAAGAAATGTAAGAGAACAATAAAACGAAATACAGAACTGGATATAACAGTGTAATAAAACTAAAATGTAACATGCATAACACTAAACCTTTTAAAAACCAGAATTTTAATGACAAAATTCATCATCTTTATACTCACCTGATGTCATATTGCTTCAACTGAAAGCTTGTCAATGTCTACTGCAAAATAAAAATATTCTATTCTCTATTCTTACAAAATGCCTCCTGCTCTGGAAACTATCACGCCCTCTGGCGGTTGATGGCAACCAACTAGTCAATGATACAACATAATACCTCCTAATTTTTAGTTCACAAAGTTGAAAACCAGATCAATAGTCTCTTGACATCACTGATCACTGAGGGAGGGGCCATGCATATGAACATCAGGAGAGTATAAAAGATTTAAATATCATTAACCCTTTTACCCCCAAAGGACGTACTGGTGCGTTTCACAAAACCCATCCCTTTACCCCCATGGACGTACCGGTACGTCCTTGCAAAAAAATGCTATAAAAAATTTTTTTTCATATTTTTGATAATTCTTTTAAAAAACTCAGGCATTTTCCAAGAGAATGAGACCAACCTGACCTCTCTATGACAAAAATTAAGGCTGTTAGAGCAATTTAAAAAAAATATACTGCAAAATGTGCTGGGAAAAAAATAACCCCTTGGGGGTTAAGGGTTGGACATTTCCAAAGAGCCTGGGGGTAAAAGGGTTAAAATTGTTTATGTTCATGAGAATCCCCTAATGATCATATTACTGTACTGATTCACGCACTGATGGAAGTGGGGTAATGAAGGAAAGAGATGGGATAGTACAAACCTACTTTAATAAATTTATCAATGACTAAAGGCTAGTTTGAAAGGTAACCAATCCTAACACCAAGTAAAGTTTGTAATCAGTTAAGTTTACTGGTTGAATTCCAGACCTATAACCACTATCTACCTTTTAAAACTAAAGTCTTATGCAGCATTATAAAAAAAACCTTGAACATCTTCATTGGAAAAAACACAGATATAGCTTAAACTACTATGCATATCAGACCTTATGACATACTGTTTTTCGCAAATATCTTTGAAACGAAAACTCGGATCAGCATGGTGCTTTGGCACAGAGTGTTTCACACACTCCGCTAATTTTTAACACTATTGTACACTGTCAAATGCGGCTAATTATGGCGTTTACTCCTGACTGTGAAGTCAAAAACCTGCGTGAGCTACTACACATTCGAACAGGTGAGGCGTGACGTATTTGTGACGTCTATCCACCCACTACCTCCACTCCTGGCTTCCCCTACTCCCTTTCCTCCCCTCTTACTGTAATTGTCCTTATCCCCCTACCTCTTTCTCCTCCATACCTCCCTTACCCCTTCCTCATCCCCCCCCCTCTCTCTCTCTCTCTCTCTCATAAGGGAATGGCTGTTACCTCTCTCATAAGGGAATGGCTGTTACCTCTCTCTCTCTCTCTCTTGAGGCTACACGGTTTATGAAGCCAGACACAAGTATGACGAATTAATGACAGATTAATAAAAATTATATGCCGAGTAAAGTTTGATCGTTTATGCAAACAATCGTAATCGATGTTTTTGCTTCTTTGACGGTTATACCGTATTTGGTAAGTGCAGAAGGTAACAGTGATGAGGAAGATGACCTGTTTGTCGAGAGTGATGAATATTAAAAGTAAAATATGTGGTCAGTTATTTATAGTATTAATCCAGCCATCATATACTCGCTGTCTATTTATGTCTGCAATGACTTTTTAACATATGGCAGCCTTTTACTAACATTAGAATAAATTATTCATATATTTATCACTTCAATTTCATTCTAAGTTTTTACTCTGCATTGGATTCCCACTTCAGTTCCACCCTTTTCCTTTCCATCTCTTACACGATTTCCTATAAATGACCAAGCGTCCGCTACATACTTCATCCCATCATACGTTCAACATAACCTATGGGTATTAGGGTCGCATACTCGTATAACTTTCAATGTTTGTATAATTGTCAAACAAACCTCATACAATAATTAAGCAACAACAAGTTGCGCTGGAACAGGAATCAGGGTCATACATAAAACACCCTACCATACTTAACATATATACATTCGAGTTATCCGCCATTATAAATAAGTCATATGTGAGCATAGCTTCATTTCTTCGTGTGCAGAGAGAGAGAGAGAGAGAGAGAGAGAGAGAGAGAGAGAGAGAGAGAGAGAGAGAGAGAGAGAGAGAGAGAGAGAGAGAAGGGGGATTGAGGGAGATGAAAGGGAGGTATGGAGGTGAAAGAGGGCGGGAATAGGGAGTAGGAGTAGGGTAGGAGGGAGGGAAAGGGAGGGATGGTGGTAGTAGGGGAAGGCAGGGGCGGAGTTAGTGGATGAATGGACGTCACAAATACGTCACGCCTCACCTGTTCGAATGTGTAAACGGCTCACGCAGGTTTTTGACTTCACAGTCAAGAGTAAACGCCATAATTAGCAGCATTTGACAATGCACAGTAATGTCAAAAATTAGCGGAGTGTGTGAAACAATCTTTGCCAAAGCACCATGCTGATCCGAGTTTTCGTTTCAAAGATATTTGCGAAAAACAGTATGTCATAGGGTCTGATATGCATAGTAAGTTTAAGCAAATAAATTAATATAATATAGTTGTTTACAACATATTACTCAATTACCAACAGCACTTTATGCCCTAAAAATTTATAATGAAACCAGGTTTCTTTTAGATAAAGCCTTGGAAAAACTGACTGTATAAACTACTGAGTCACTGTCAATACCCCTTTCCAAATATATTCCTCATGAACAAAAGTAGCTGAACTACCTCTTTGTAAATATGTTATTTTCCTTAGTAAAATAAATTTTTGAATATACTTACCCGATGATCATATAGCTGCATCCCTGCTGCCCGACAGAAAAAACCTACGGGAGGAATACGCCAGCGATCGCTATACAGGTGGGGGTGTACATCAACAGCGCCATCTGTCAAGTAGGTACTCAAGTACTCGATGTCAACAACGAACCAATTTTCTCCTCTGTCCCACTGGTTCTCTATTGGGGAGGAAGGGTGGGTCCTTTAATTTATGATCATCGGGTAAGTATATTCAAAAATTTATTTTACTAAGGAAAATAACATTTTTCAATATCAAACTTACCCGATGATCATATAGCTGATTCACACCCAGGGGGGTGGGTAGAGACCAGCATAACAAGTTGACATTATGAGCTAAGTATTCCGTATTTCATTTTAGCAGTTATTCAAAATAACAAGCATAAAATAAATAAGTACCTGGTAAGGAAGACGACTTGAACAATTACTCTGCCTTTTTAAGTACGTCTTCCTTACTGAGCCTCGCGATCCTCATAGGATGCTGAGCGACTCCTAGGAGCTGAAGTATGAAGGGTTGCAACCCATACTAAAGGTCCTCATCAAAACCTCTAATCTAGGCGCTTCTCAAGAAATGATTTTGACCACCCGCCAAATCAAGTAGGATGCGAAAGGCTTCTTAGCCTTCCGGACAACCCAAAAATATTTCAAGAGAAAGATTAAAAAGGTTCTGGAATTAGGGAATTGTAGTGGTGGAGCCCCCACCACTACTGCACTCGTTGCTACGAATGGTCCCAGAGTGTAGCAGTTCTCGTAAAGAGACTGGACATTCTCAAGATAAAAGACGCGAACACTGATTTGCTTTTCCAATAGGTTGCGTCGAATATATTTTGCAGAGATCTATTTTGTTTAAAGGTCACGGAAGTTGTGACAGCTCTAACTTCGTGTGTCCTTACCTTCAGCCAAGCTTGGTCTTCCTCATTCAGAAGGGCCCCTTCTGAATGAGCTTCTCGTATTAACAGTCTGATAAAAATAGGATAAAGAATTCTCTGACATAGGCAAAGATGAATTCTTAACTGAACACCATAAAGCTTCAGACGGGCCTCGTAAAGGTTTTAAAATAGAACTTAAGAGCTCTTACAGGACATAATACTCTTTCTAGTTCATTTCCAACCATACGATAAGTTTGGAATATCGAACGATATTGGTCAAGGCCGAGAAGGCAGCTCGTGTTTGGCTAGAAAACCAAGATGTAGAACATGTAGCCGTTTCGGATGAGAATCCGATGTTCTTGCTGAAGGCATGAATCCCACTGACTCTTTTAGCTGTGGTTAAGCATATCAGGAAAAGAGTCTTGAAGGTGAGATCTTTCAGGGAGGCTGATTGAAGTGGTTCGAACCTGTCTAACATAAGGAATCTTAGAACCACGTCTAAATTCCAACCAGGTGTAACCAAACGACGCTCCTTCGTGGTCTCAAAAGACTTAAGGAGGTCCTGTAGATCTTTATTGTTGGAAAGATCTAAGCCTCTGTGACGGAAGACTGATGCCAACATGCTTCTGTAACCCTTGATAGTGGGAGCTGAAAGAGATCGCTCTTTCCTCAGATATAAGAGGAAGTCAGCTATTTGAGTTACAGAGGTACTGGTCGAGGATACGGATACTGACTTGCACCAGTTTCGGAAGATTTCCCACTTCGATTGGTAGACTCTAAGGGTGGATGTTCTCCTTGCTCTAGCAATCGCTCTGGTTGCCTCCTTCGAAAAACCTCTAGTTCTCGAGAGTCTTTCGATACTCTGAAGGCAGTGAGACGAAGAGCGTGGAGGCCTTGGAGTACCTTCTTTACGCGTGGCAGACGTAGCAGGTCCACCCTTAGGGGAAGAGTTCTGGGAACGTCTACTAGCCATCGAAGTACCTCGGTAAGTTATTCTCTCGCGGGCCAGAGGGAAGCAACTAGTGTCAACTTTGTCCCTTCGTGAGAGGCGAACTTCTGCAGTACCTTGTTGACAATCTAGAACGGAGGGAATGCATATAGATCTAGATGAGACCAATTTAGTAGAAAGGCATCTAAAAGAACTACTGCTGGTTCCGGGATAGGTGAGCAAAGTATTGAGAGCCTCTTGGACATCGAGGTTGCGAAGAGATCTATGGTTGGCTGGCCCCAGGTGACCCAAAGTCTCTTGCATACATCCTTGTGGAGGGTCCAATATGTTGGAATTATTGTCCCTTCCTACTGAGACAATCTGCTAAGACATTCAAGTTGCCTTGGAAGAAACTTGTTACTAGTGAAAAGTCTAGACCTGTTGAACAGGAGAGGAGGTCACTTGCGAACTCGTACCATGTCAGAGAGTAGGTCCCTCCTTGCTAGGAGATGTACATCAAAGCAGGGAGTTGTCCGTGTTCACCTCCACTACTTTGCCTTGAAGGAGAGACCTGAAGCTTTCCAGGTCAGACGTACTGCCAGAAGCTTCTTGCAGTTGAAATGCATTGTCCTTTGACTCGAGTTCCATAATCCCGAGCATTCCCTACCGCCTAAGGTCGCACCCCAGCCTACGTCCGATGCGTCTGAGAAGAGAACGTGGTTGGGAGTCTGAACAGTCAGGGGAAGACCCTATCAAAGGTTGATAAAGTCCTTTCATCAAGTCAGACCAGACTTATCTTCCGGAAACCGGGATCGAGACCGCTTCTAGCGTCTTGTCCTTTTCCAGTGAAGAGCTAGATGAAACCGAAGAGGACGGAGGTGTAGTCTTCCAAGTGACACCAATTGAACCACGGATGACAGTGTCCTAACCAGACTCATCCACAGCCTGACAGGGCCGTGTTCCTTCTTCAGCATCTTCTGGATGGATAGCAGGGCTGGGGGTTGATCGTCTTGTTCAGCCATGTCCTCATCAGAGGGTTCCTCATCCGAAACTGATGAGGAAACGGCAACGGAGTGGGCAACGTCTGACTCGCTGAATCCGGTCGCACTGGTGGATGCGTGACGGAGCCGGACACAAGATCATGGTACTGCTGCACAGTCTGTGAACTGTCAACCATGGGGAAGCGAGGAAGTACAGCGACAACCCGAAACTGTCTAGACTGTCTGGGTTGTGCAGACAACCCCTTATCGGGTTGCTGAGGTTGCTGCACTGCGTCACAACAAGTCACCTCTGCTGGTTGTTGAACGTCTTCCCAGTGACACACTGAACGTCCACAACCACCTCCGAGAGTCGCTTAACGTCAACGTGCGACTGGCAACCCACACTGGGTCGCACCGGTGGAGGAACCATCTCAACTGGCGGACGTGAGTAGGATACCTCAGCGTCAACAGGGCGTACAACCAACCGGTAGGAAGGTTGTTGGCAAGAAGGTTCTTCTCCGTAAAAAATCCTCTATCAAGGACTAAGCTTGGACTGCATGTCTTGCAACAAAGCCCAAGGTCAATGGGAGCAGGTGTGGCAACAGACGGGGTTAGCGACTGAAGCGGAACCCTTTACCCTCCCTGGAAGCATGTTATGCTTTAATTAAAGTCCATAGGAGGCTAAGCAGCTTAAGGCTCCTCTCCAAATGACAGAGTCCTCAAGGGAATATCAGAAGGAGGGAGAACAGCACTTTCTCATCTACAGGAACCATGTCCGAGAAAAGCTAGGTTATCTCAGTGAGGGTTACACTGGTGCATAAGCAGCAGACCAGAAGGCAACGTTATGAAACTGCTTGACAGTCTGTGAACTGTCAAAAACTGAACTGTCAACCCCAACAGGTGCGTGAGGACATACAGCACTGGTGTATTAGTAGCACACCAGAAGGCAACGTCATGTAACTGTTTGACAGTCTGTGAGTTGGCAACAACCAAAGCTGTGTGGGGAAGCCTCAACTCCTGACTGACTAGTTTGCTGCGGGCGAGTGGCGGTAACCACAGTGTGTTGCGGAGGCTGACACACCGTGTCAAAACACGGCAGCTTGTGGTAGCTCACGCACGGCAACGGAGTGCTCCGTGTGTCTGTGGGAGTCAGCATGCGTCTGGCAGGGTCGACTGCGCATGGGTGGAGGAGCTCTCACAACAAGAGTGTGGGAGCAGGCAGCCATGCCGGGCGCACAACCGTGGCAGGCTGTAGGCCAACGGGTGCATCGTCAACCTTCTCCGCAGTCGGAGTGTGGGAGCTGGCAACAACAAAAGCGGAGTGCTGGTGCGTGGGAGGGACTACCGTGGGTTGCGGAGCATGCCGCATTGCGGCAAAACACGGCAGCTTGACAGCACCTTCCCACTGCTGATGCGGTAGCTCACGCATGTCAACGGAGGGTGCAGCATGAACATGCGTCTGGCAGGATCGACTGCGCATCGGTGGTGGAGCTCTCACAGGTGGAGTGTGGGAGCAGGCAGCCGCAGTATCTGCTGAGCGCACAACCGTGGCAGGTTGTAGGTTAACAGGTGCAGTGTCAACCTTCTCAGCACGATACTCCTGCATGAAGGAAGCAAGCTGAGACTGCATATCTGCAGCATGGACCACTAGGGTCTATAAAAGACGGCAACAAACGGAGCTACTGTCCGTTGTGACTGAGGGTCTAAAACAGCTGGTGCGGCAACAGACGGAGTTACTGCCTGTTGCGGTACCACCTTGCCTCTCTCGGAAGGTGTGCAGTCGTCGGATGACTGCAGGGAGTCCGAACAGACCCAGTGGCTACACCTAGGCCGTTGGACTTGCGCGGAAGGGACCGACTTGCACTTAAAAAAGCTGCAAGATTTGGTCCATGGTTTCTGCGAGAAACCTCTTCCGCAGACGAGGAATAAATGGGCTCTCTCGTCTTTGTGTGGGTGGGGTGATCACGTCGGCAACGTGTGTAGATACACCCGAAACCACGGAGGGAAACGTCTGTTCGTCGATCAAGGCCTGTGGAACCCATAAGTCCTTCGACATTACTTCTCCCCTGGGCTTGGGAGCTTGTAAGAGGTATCGGACTAGGTGAACCACTGGCACGAACAGACGAACCCTCGAACGCAACACTGTAACACTTTGCGCATATCACTTTATCACTTTTGATTTTCTGTTAGCACTTATTTCACTGAAATCGAAACTTTAACTGATTTCTATCTGAAACACGCAATCCTATCCTTCATTAAAAGGTAGTAATTGCGAAAACAGTTTACAATGCAACAGAAAAACATAATTAAAGATAAAGAATTCAGTGGCTGGAAAAGAGACTAAACACTAGATCAAATAAACTACGTTTAAAATCTCTCACCGCATAAAGCCTGGGAATAAGAATAAAACTCTAGAAACGTTTTACCTTCTTCCCCTACAGCGACTAGGGAGAAGAGTAAAAAACGAGAACAACGTTACCCGCTTGAACGAAACGTTTATCCTCCTCTCTCTCCCTCCGTCTCTATCTCTCTCTCTCTTCTCTCTTGACTTAGAACCTGAGAGAAGAGCCCAATTATATATCGTTAAAACATATTATTTGCTAAAGGAAAAAACTGAAAGGTTTCCCAAATAAAAAGTTCCTTTATTTAGAATTTAAACCATTTAAGCTAAGAAAGAATGAACGAAACGCTAGAATTGGTTAACTCTTACTGCAACGTGAAACCGTGAAATACTCTCTCTCTATCGTAACGATAGAGCGCATGTTGAACGTTCTGAACGTCAACAACTGCGGAGACAAAACTAAACGTTAGTTCATCTTTGAAAACAGTACGAGACTATCAAAGAAATTCTTTCAAAAACATTAAAAAAGGTATAAATTCTTAAAAGGTAAATACGATATGACGGGCTCAAAGTTAATTAACTTCGGTTCCAAGTAAGGACCGCCTACTATTAGGAAAGGTCGCATATAAACAAACATAAAAATTAATTTTATAAGTTTATAATAAATGGAAAGTTAATCGAAGAGGCCTATAAAGGCGGAGAGTTATAAAATAAATAGATCTATAACTTGTTAAGCAAAATTACCAAAAACCTAAACACACTTCCGTCTAAGGGAAGGGTCGGCCATTTAAAAGTGAAAGAGAGTTCATACTCTCTTCGTCACCATAATTAAATCTATCCAAAATGAGTTCAAGTTTTGAAATGAAGATAAAACCCCTGCATAGCGAAAGCTCAAAACTGGAATAGTGTACTTCACCAAATAGTTGTGAAAACAAATCCAGTTAGTAACAGCGTATTTAGTAGGTCTTGCCTGTGGCACGACAGAGGGAAAATTGGTTCGTTGTTGACATCGAGTACTTGAGTACCTACTTGACAGATGGCGCTGTTGATGTACACCCCCACCTGTATAGCGATCGCTGGCGTATTCCTCCCGTAGGTTTTTTCTGTCGGGCAGCAGGGATGCAGCTATATGATCATCGGGTAAGTTTGATATTGAAAACTAAACCTTCAAGTCCTTCCTCTGAATTGAATCTAACCGAGAATGTGACCTCGTCACTGAACTCTTAATTAGAAACAAATTGCCATTTTAGGAAAGATGACTTCGGCAAGTTTAAATTCACAAACTAATCAAGAACTATTACTTGTACAACTTGAAAAGCTCTCTTTCCTTCCAAAAAGAGATTGTTGCACATAGAGTTTAACATATGGTGTTAAAATTACTGGTTCTGAAATAAGATACGGAGATAACATCAACTTGCACCTCAAAATCTCATTATGGAAAACAAACTAGTCTATATGATTCTAAGGTTATCAGCCAATTTGTTAATGATAAAAATAAAATGGTTATGTCTGAAAGATCTTAAAAAAAAAAATTTTTTCTTAATCCATTCTGACAACTGTAAGGGTTTTAAAAATTAAATGACAAAATACAATCTCACCCAAGAAAAATATATGAAATACCAAGGTGCAGTTTGGGCATGCTCTTCGCACTCCCCCAGAGAGATTAGTTCACCAAATGTTCAGCTGGGCTCCACAAGGCACTAAAAGAGTTGGAAGACCAGAGCCTACATTGCTGAGGACTATGAAGTGCGAAGTAAGAGATGATGAATGTAGAAATATTGAATTAAAAGCTCAAGATCGAGACGACTGGCGAAATCTAACCAAGGCAATTTGAGTCAATAGGCGTAGGAGGAGACAATGATGATGATGACCAAGGTACAGTACTTGATAAGACTAACATCTCATGTACAGTCTAAGCATCTATAGCCATGGGCAATTACTTCTAACAGAAACCAAAATTTCAACAAATAGCCTATTATGTAAATAAGCAATCATGACTAATACCTTGTAAGTGATATGAGATTTGCGACATACAGCCTGATAATGGAACTGTAGAAACTAGAGTATTGTTCTAACTGCTGAATCTCATCTTAATTTGTTGAAAAAAACCTGAGTTTTATCAAATTTCTTATTTCTGATCAAGATAGTAATCTCTGGCACCATCGTTCAATTAGTTCTTTATATGCATGTTGCATAAGATTTTTCATAATTCTGACCATCATTTGCATTCGGATCATCCAGACTGTACTGTTGTGTATGAAGTTAATCATGAAAGTCATGTCTTCTCCATTACAAGGCTCAATATTAGACAGTAGTCTAAAAGTTTTATTCCAGCTGTGCCCAGATTGTGGAATGATCTTCCTAATCAGGCAGTTTAATTGATGGAAATTCAGAAGTTCGATCTTGTAGTCATTTTTTTTTTTTTTATGAACAAGCTGACATGAATCTCTTTTCATAGTTTATATATGACAATCAATTTTCTTATGTAGTTTATTTCATTATTTCCTTTCCTCACTGAGTTATTTTACCCTGTTGGAGCCCTTGGGCTCACAGCATCCTGCTTTTCATACTAGAATTGTAAATTAGCTGCTAGTAGTAGTAGTAGTAGTAGTAGTAGTATGATTGCAGCGAAGCTGGATTCTCGGCTGTTACAATAACAAGGAATCAGTAGTTACCGGAAGGCAGAGGGGGAAGCCCTACGAGTCATCGGCTGATCTAGTAGCCACTTTGAGCTTCACCTAAGGCTTGTGGGGTGGATGAGGAAGGAATAATAACTGAAAAGTCTTAAAGGACTCAAGATTATATAGCTAGGAAAAACACAAAATACTGATAAGATTTGTGATTTGTTCCTACACAAATACAAACCTCAGTCCATTCAATAGGAGACTTATCCTTAAGTGGGAGAAAGTCCCTACCACCAAAGTGGCTGGCTAAAATCCCGAAGCTAAGCTCTCAGACCACTTGGAGCAGAGAGATAACTCCATGCTCCTATTTTTAGGCTATAGGCTAAGTGTTGTCTAAAGACAGCCTTTCATAGAATAACTTGTATCCTACTGTATCTGTAATGAATGGGAATAATAAGTTGTTGGGTTTACATTACTACCCATTCTTCCCCTTGTCAGATGGAATACACACTTTTATTTTACTTACAATAGAAAATAGGCTAGTTAGGGGAGCTTATGGGGGATAGGTTTGCTTATTAGTAGAGCACAGGTCTTAAAACTGGTGATGGTTCCAGGGAGAAACTCTTCATAAAACTGTCTGTTGTGGGAGGTGGGCTTTAGAATCTATATATGCGTGCACTTCCCCAGTGGCGCATGACCTTACTGGAATAATGTCCAATATTTCTGTTGCCCTTAACAAATCTAAAAACAATATAGTGAGACTGGTCGTAATATCGCGTGCTAGCCGTAGCAATTGTTCCATAATGGCAGAGTGCATGCCCTAGCGCTCTTTTGTCATCTGCCGATACCATACTAGTTGCGTGCTTAGCAGCAGTAGGTAATGGCATGGGCTGGCAAGCCAATGCATGCAATAAGTTTTATGGGCTCTGATGCACCAGGAGAAAGACCAAAGTCTTGTGTGACACCAGGAGAAAAACCAAAGTCTTGCGCTTATCAACTAACACCAAGGTCACATGGGAGTTTATGAATAGGTGGGTGTTCAAACTCTGGCACGCATGTGAGCAACCATATATAAGATCCCATTCATCGGATCTAGCGTTCAAGGAGCATCGGCGAAACACAGAAGTTTGTAATCCTGTTCGCGCTGATGCACGCAGGAATAGGAGAAAGACTCAAGTCTTGTGGATGTTCTCTAAAAGCAAGTTCTCTTGGGTACTGGTTGGCACGCAGAGGAGAGGATATGTGTGAGTTGCAGTTTATTTCCTGGGTATCTTTGGATAATGCGTCATTTGTAAATGTTGATGCCCTTACCATGACGAGCTGTGCCTTTGTGGCTATTATGCAGGATGCTGTTTGCATTTCTGATATATACCAACAATTGAGGTGGCGAGAAAACCCCAGAAGCGTGAGCACACACAGTGAGGTACTCAACAGGATGACAATTAAATTCGTCATCAGATGACCTTAATTTTAATCTCTTCCATTATCAGACGACATCAATTTACATCTCTTATATTATCAGACAAAGTCAATTTATACTGTATCTCTTCCATTATCAGACAAAGTCAATTTACATCTCTTCCATTATCAGAAGATGTCAATTTACATCTCTTCCATTATCAGATGACGTCAATTTACATCTCTTCCATTATCAGACGATGTCAATTTACATCTCTTCCATTCATGTGATGAATTATCTAGCGGAGAACAAGGTTCTTCCGTAACTTCCTTGGAACTTTGGGCAAAGGGAAGGACAACCTTCTTACATCCTACATCCAGAAGGACTGACAGGTCCAGAGAAGGGTTGTATCAGGACATCAAGATCCTAACACACAAAGGCAGCGACTGCAGGTACAACTAGAGCAGCCACACCTTTACGTTAGCTGTAAGAGTATCATGGCCATAATTTCCTCTGGGTGTCGTCACCAGGGTCAACATCTGGAAAGGAAGAGGTCAACCGACTTCATAGACTTCAAGAAAGACGAAAAAGGTGAGGAGTCACATTTAGACTTTTTCCTTCTCCTGCCATAAGCCTTTGACTAGGAGGACAGTACTATCCTTACGTTAACGCATCTAGCAGCTGATAAAAATATGTTAAAATTCTAAATTGAAACAGGCTCACTGCCAATCAAAACATGAACCTTTAGCTTCTTAGAGTTTATATAAAAAATAACTTTTAGTAAATATTCACGCTATAGTCAAAGTTAAAAAGGTTGGACATGATCACACACAAACAGAATAATGTGCTGCTGGCCGAATATTTTTACGTTACACAAAGCCGGGAAAATTTTTAATCGCATTGTGATTTATTAGTTCCAGTGAACTACAGAAAATTGATTCAAATCGGAGAGAATTCTTATTTAGAAACTGCTAAATGATAAACTGAAAAGGAGGAGGTAATGTCTATCACTGATTAATTACTTGCCATCAACTGCCAGATGATGTGGTTTCCAGAGGGGGAGGCATTTTAAAAGAGAACTACTTTTTTTTCTCATTGTGGGGTATACATCTACACAGCTTCCAGTAGAAGCAATATGAAAATTGGGAAGTTTCATAAAAATAACTAGAAAATAATGAATTACTCTCTTCTAACCATGAATAGAACTAAATGCTCTGGCGAGATATAACTTTTACTTGTACATTCCAAAAAAATATAGCATATGTTAACTTGTTACATTTTATTCTTTTACACATAATTTGTTCATTGATCCCATTTCCTCATTTTTATATTGCTTCAAATGAATTTATTCCACAATTAAGGGTCAGAAAATCATGGATTACATGAAGACCTGAACCTGATGGAAATTCAGACAAAACTGAATGATTGACTCAAAAGATACCAGGCATAGTTAAATAATAAAAATAAAAAACAGCATAAGGCACATGAGTGGAGAAAACTTATTTCACTTCTTAGCCTATGGAAGGAAAACCTGACGTTAAAACATTTTTTATGGTAATTCAATAATTAACTTATTTGAACAATGTGCCATGTATGTATTATCTCACTTATTTATATGAGAAAATGTTAGACATATATTTCAATTAACACACTACTCTAAGCATGCACATCATTTCTATCTCCTCTTTCATATGGTGGTAATCAATCGACATTTTAAAAGTGTCAAGTTTCAGTTTCATCAGATGCTCACTAGAACGCCAGCTGGGCAAGCCCAAAACCCCAATGTGGTACTCAGCCACAGCAGTAGCCTCTCCAGTAAATAGCTTAAACTCACAGTTCCAAGCTTGGAATCTGCTGCCATGCAAATGCTAGGCGATTACGTTACCACTGTACTAGGCAGGAGGCTAGTAAACATAATTTTATTAAAGATGTTTCCACCCTCATAAACAGTGCTATGATGAAATCTAGCCTAAACACCATCCAGGGCATCTAGAAAATGTGTATTATTGCACAGTTAGTATTGTCTTAATTTTAACCTTTTAGTACAGCTTTTGTGTCAATTAGACCATTTCTGTATGTATACAGAAATGGTCTAATTGTGTTATTAAGGAGGAAGCACATTTTTGTGGACCTGAAACTCCTGGGTATTTATCACATAACTGAGCGGTGTTAAGGAAGTACTGTACTGTATATGCTTTAAAGAACATCATCATCCATAAAGTATTCAACTGAGGTGCCATAATCTTATGATTCCCAGTAATAGGAAAATTTTTTTAGCTACTCTCTTGACTATCGATCTCTTTTCACTAACTGTTGCCTCCAATGCTGTGGGATGTAAAGGGCTTTACTATAAGTAAAATATTATTATTATTATTATTATTATATTTACTTGCTAAGCTACAACCCTAGTTGGAAAAGCAGGATGCTATAAGCCCAAGTGCTTATAGTGTATGCCATTTTGTAGAAAATTAATTATCAAGTTGACAGTTCACTAAATATCAAATGAGGGATTGAACCCCTAGTTACCAGTGCAATAATTGTTTTCCCTTTTTCTTCAAGACTTAAAAGATCTTCCTTAGCATTATTGGTCTTAGTATAAGTGTGGATGTTATGCAGCTAAATGGAATTAGGGAATATACTACTGTAAAGAGATAACAATGTTCTTTCTGTGAGGCCTTGACAATTATCTTCTTCCAAATAATACTTTCAAGTCACCAAAATCAATCAGCAATCTCCAGCAAAGATCCAGACTATCTTACAAGAATTAATTTTGTTCTTACTTTTTTTGCCAACAAATAGTCTAACTAGATCACTGATTTAACACTTTAAAGACTTAAGGATTGGGTGAATTAAAAACATTAAACTTTCTAAAAAAATTTCTGCAAGGACTTATTTCCTATACTTGATATGCATTATTCTGTAGGCCCTGCATTCAGGGAAGGGGCTATGTGGGTTATTCATAAAATACCCATTGGTAAAAAGACCATGAACAATTCAAAAGCAGGATAACATTACTTTATCAATATAACAAATTTGGAAACAATTTGTATTTTTTCTGACATACAAACCTGGAGCTATTTATAGGGTATTACTTACGGCAATGCTGAAAACTAGCCAAGACAATTTTAGTGAGGGATAACTATCCCCATCCGCTATTTAGCAGAAGGGGGTTGGGGTAGACTAGCTACCCCGCTCACTCACACTTGTCGGTTGAGTAACCACTTTTGCTTTCTGGCAGGACTTCTATGGGACCGGGTGGTGGGCCAATTTGTATAAATAGCTCCAGGTTTGTATGTTAGGAAAATTACCAATTGTTTCCAAATTTGTTATTTGTTCCAACACAGATACAAACCCTCCGCTATTTATAGGGTGACTTACTCTTAGGAGGGAGGAAGCCCCGCCAACTGGCCTTGATTATGACCCGGGGTTCTCTCTAATTGATTTTAATCTAATTAGTAGGAACCCTAACCTCACTAAAATCAAAGTAGTTACAAGGTAACACAATGATAGCGGCCTGTCGAAGCTTGTGTGAGAGAGACTAGTGGCTTGTCTTTACGTAGGAACTTCAAGATAAGTACGAGTTCTAAGACATATCCAATACCCTCCCTCAAGAGGTATTAGTGATGTAACAAAGTACAGTATGTGTTAATACTTAGGATGCACAAGGGAAATGAATCTTACCTGCAGAGGGGTGAGGTCAGCTATGCTGCGGTCTTACGGAGCTGTTTCACCAGGGGGGGAGAAGGTGAAAGAAGGAAGGGAGCCAGACATTCTTTTCATTCACCCCAGACTAACCTGGGTAACCTCAGCCCTCAACCCTCTGCTACTTGTCCATCAAGGAGCTTGAGGCATTAGATCACTTGTTGTGCAGCCACCACAGGCCCAATGGGAAAGGTTTTCATGCTCCTGTGGGTTACGTCTTTCAGGTAGTGGGCTGTGAAGGTCGTTTGGTGCTTCCACAAGCCCACTTGCATTACCTGTGCCACAGAAAAATTTTTCTTGAACGCCAAAGACGTTGCAATGACAGGTCGGTTGGACAGAGGATGGTCTTGATTGTGAGCGTATTCAATTACTTTCCTTATCCAAGAGGAAATAGTATTTCTCGTGACCCTCCTCTTGACCTTCCCCGTGCTAACAAAAAGTGCCTGTACACGGGGGCGAGCTTTTGTTGTTCTTTTTAAGTAACACCTCAGACTCCTTACTGGACAAAGTAACAGTTGGTCTGGATCTTCGGTTATGGAACGAAGACTCTCTATCCGAAATGGGCCAAACTTGGAGTCCGGCACACCTGGATTTTGAGTCTTAACTACAAACTCAGGGACGTAGTTGAGGATTGCTTCCCCCCATCTCCTAGAGTGGGAGACATCAGCAGATAGACCATGAATTTCGCTGACTCTCTTGGCAGAAGCCAGAGCGAGCAGGAACACCGTCTTCCATGTGAGGTGGCGATCGGAGGCCTGGCGTAATGGTTCATAGGGGAAGCCCTTGTAGGACTTGAGGACCCAAACCACATTCCAAGGGGGAGGTCTTAGCTCTGCCTGGGGACAAGTAAGCTCGTGACTACGTATGAGCAAAGAAAGTTCCAACGAGGAGGAAATGTCGACTGCTTTCAGTCTAAAGGCGAGACTCAAGGCTGAGCGGTAGCCTTTGACTGCCGAGACCGAGAGAAGCATTTCTTCCCGAAGGTATACAAGAAACTCTGCTATAGTTGGAACAGAGGCATCAAGGGGAGAGATACCCCTTCCACAACACCAACCACAGAAAACTGCCACTTCACCTGGTAGACTGCCTCTGTGGATCTCCTGAGGTGTCTGGCGATTCTTTACGCAACCGTTTGCGAAAAGCCTCTCTGTGTGAGGAGGTGCTGGATAGTCTCCAGGCGTGAAGTTGAAGCGAAGCTACAGCTTTGTGGAACATGTTGGCATGTGGTTGTTTGAGGAGGTCATGTTGAGGGGGGAGCTCCCTCGGGATCTCTGTGAGGAGATGCAGAAGGTCTGGGAACCATTGTGAGTGATGCCATAGCAGAGCTATGAAGGTCATTTGCAAGTTGTTGCTTGCTCGTTCCTGGTTAAGGACATTTCTCATCAAACAGAACGGAAGAAACGCGTAAGCGTCCAGGTTTATCCACCACTGTTGGAAAGCATCTTGCCAAAGAGCTTCGGGGTCCGGGACTGGGGAGCAGTTCAACGGGAGCCTGAAATTCAGGGCCATTGCGAACATACCCACAGTCGGGGAACCCCACAAAGTCAGGACTTTGTTGGCTATCAGAGGATTCAAAGACCACTTGGTGCCAACTATCTGAGTTGCTCTGCTCAGCTTGTCCGCTAGCACATTCTGCTTGCCCAGAATGAAGCGAGCTGATAGAGTCACCGAGTTATCTTCTGCCCATCTGAGTATCTCTACTGCCAGATGGCACAGCTGCTGCGAAAAGGTACTGCCCTGTTTCCTCAGATAAGCTACTACCGTGGTGTTGTCGTTCATCAACACCATGAGGTGCCACGCCAGGACCTGGTGGAACTCTTTGAGGGCCAGAAAGGCTGCTCTCATCTCTAAGAGATTTATGTGCTGGTGCCTTTCTGATTCGGACCACTGGCCTGAGATGTAATGGTACAGCACGTGAGCCCCCCACCCTTCTTTTGATGCATCCAAAAAGAGCATCAATTCAGGGGGAGAGACAAGAAGATTGACCCCTTTGCAGAGGTTTGACTTCGCCAACCACCACCTGAGGTCCGACTGTTCCTCTAGTGCAGTGGTCGGGGAACAGGGGTAAATTACCCCAAATGGGGTAAAATTAGAAATTTTGGGGGGTAATGAACGTGCTACGAATGTGGATGTGCTAAGTGAGGGAAACTGATATGAAAGTTGGAGAAAAGAATGCATCAAGGATCCCACGATCTTTAAAACTATGGAAACAGAAATATATGTATTAAAACTGCTTCATCAGTATTGAAACTGTTTTTAACTCTCAGTGAGATCGCTTTTGCGTTGTTGTCTTGGTGGTGGCATTTGCTCCTTGACTTATCAGTCTTTATTTAGCCCCTCGTCATCTACCTGGTGGTTTTTTGACCAGGGGTGTTACGGGAGGAACAACCACGATCATAGATAAGGGAGGCCTGGATAAAGGGAAGAAGAAAAGGAGTGAAAGGTGGTGGTTGTGGGGGTGGCAGCTTAGATTGTGTTGGAGTGACGTCATGGAGTGGCTGGCTGGATGATTATGCTTGATTTTAACTAGCAGTTCACATTGGTGGAGGAAGTCTGTTGACTGACAGTGATTATAGTTAACGTTTAGTGTGGTGAATAAGTTAATGTTGCATCGTATGTGTAATTGCTGATTTGTTTTCATTTTCAGATGGCATCAGCAAGGAAAAGGACATATCAGGCAGAGTTCCTTAATTATGGCTTCACAGAAATAGAGGCTAAAGGACAAATGAAGCCTCACTGTGTAGTTTGTATGAAAGTACTGACTGCCGAGTCTTTATAAAAGAATCAACTGAAGAAACACTTAAACAAGGTTCATTCACATCTGTCTTCCAAACCACGGGAATACTTTGAGAATCTGGAAAAAACAGTCAAAAGACAGAGACTGGAAAGTAACAAGAGTGCAATGTTTGATCAACGTTCAGCTGCAATAGCTAGTTTTGAAGTGGCATGGTTGGTTGCTTGAAACAAGAAACCACATACTATTGGTGAAGACTTAATCAAGCCTGCGGCTGTAAAAATGGCAGAAATAATGTGTGGGCATAAAGTAGCTAAACAACTGAATACAGTACCTTTGTCTGCTAGAGTTATTAAAGAAAGAATTTCCATCTTAGCAGAAAATGTGAGGGAACAAGTGATTTCTTCAGTAAAAAAAGTAAAGAGTTTGCCATTCAACTTGATGAGACTACAGATGAAAGTATCAATTCACAATTGATGGTATAAATTTGATATGGGGGCTCTGATGAAATCGAAGAAGAAATGTTGTTGTGTTCTCCTCTTGACTTGAGAACATGAGGTATTGATGTGTTCAATAAGGTTGATGCATGCTTCAAAAAACAAAGTGTTGATCTGAAGTGGGAAGATTGTATTGCAGTATCAGTTGATGGAGCTCCTGCCATGCTTGGTCACATCAGTGGTTTTGTGGCTTTGGCCAAAAGACAGAATCCAGATATTCTAGCCATCCATTGTATGATACATTGCCAGGCATTAGTTGTGAAGAATTTGGAACCAGAAGTGGAAGCTGTGTTAAATGATGTGGTTAAGATTGTCAATGTTGTAAAAGGGCATGCACTAAACACGAGGATGTTTCGTGATTTATGTGAGGATGGAGAGGCTGAATATTCAACCCTTTATTTCCATACCGAAGTGAGGTGGCTTTCACGTGGAAATGCCCTGAATAGAGTGTGGGCTCTTAAAACAGAACTCGAAATATTTCTGACTGATAAAAAACACACACTTGCAGAAAAGTTCAGAAAAACTACCTAGCTAGCTCTTCTTGCATACTTAACTGACAATTTTGGACATGTAAACAAACTGAACAAGGAATTGCAAGGAAAGAAAGTCAATCTCCTGTTAGCAAGGGGAAAAATTTCAGCATTTGTATCAAAGCTTCAGTATTGGAACCAGATAAAAAATGCCAATAAGACTGCTGCCTTTCCAAAACTGGGAGAGTTTTTGGAAGACTGTCAAGACTGCAGTCTTAGGGACATAAAGGAGTCAGTCACAAGGCACCTGACCAGACTTAGAAATAGGTTCTGTGACTATTTTCCAGAACTTGATTCACATACTGTCAGCTGGGTTGTAAATCCCTTCAAAAGTGAGCTGGATAATTTGCCTGAACAGCCTGAAGGATTGGCAGAAGAGCTTATTGAATTTCGTTCCAGCAATGAAACAAAAATGGAATTTAAGAGCAAGGATGATCTCTCAAGTTTTTAGATGTCAAAAACTGCAAAGGCTTATAAAACTGCACATATGGAAGCAACTAAAATGCTACTACATCTCGCAACAACCTACCTTTGCGAACAAGGTTTTTCTACCCTTGTAAATCTAAAAACAAAATACCAAAACTGGTTGAATCCTGAAGACAGCATCCTAGTAGTAGTAACTTCAAAAATCCCTGATTTCGAGTTTGTTGTATCCAAGATGAAACTGTATCATTTTTCCAAAGCCTTGGGTAGTTGATATGAAAATATTAAAGATTTCAATCTGTCGTTAAAATATTAAAGATTTCAATCTGTAGTTAAAATATTAAAGTTTTCAATATTTTCTTAATTATTTTTCGTTGTGTGCCATTCTTATGCCAGAAAGAATGACATTATTTTTCTGTGTGTGCCATTCTTATGCCAGAAAGAATAACATTATTTTTCTTTGTGTGCCATTCTTATGCCAGAAAGGATAAACTTTTTTCCCCATAATAGAGGATTCAATAAAATTTCAATTTGAATTTGAAATACATGATGGTCAGTAGTTTTGCTTCTGTGCCATGTAATGCTAAAAAGAGTGTTTTATTTCTATTTATAAATGTGATTCCAACTTTTTTTTTCTTGTGTGCTATTTCCATGCGAAAAAGACAGCCTTTTATTTCCTATGATACATGAAATTAACAATTACATATTTCTCAAATAAATATTTTTTATTTATTTATTATCCATGAATTCTATAAGTAAATCAGTTTGTCCACCAGAGTACTTCCAAGTGTGGGGGTAAATTCATTTTACTACAAATTCTATTGGGGTAACACCCAAAAAAGTTACCCGACCCCTGCTCTAGTGAGTCTAGTCCTATGCAGACTAGGTGATCCCGGGAATCGGTGTGCTGGTTCCACTGGGATTTGAGTCACTACTGGAGGGATCTCATCCTGAGGAGACTGTTTGGGACCAGTCGGATCAGGGAAGAGAGGTGGCCAAGAAAGCGAAGCCAACACTGCGCCGGGAGCTCTTCCTGACTGAGGAAGACCTGTGCTATCTCCCTCAGTCTCTGAATCCTTTCGTCTGATGGGAACGCTTTGTGCCTTATGGTGTCTAATCGCATGCCTAGGTATACCAGTTCTTGAGAGGGAAGCAGATGAGACTTCTCGAGGTTTACCACGATCCAAAGATCCTGACAAAACCTAAAAAGCTCGTCTCGGTGGCGGAGAAGGGCCGCTTCCGAGTCTGCCAGAATCAGCCAGTCGTCCAAGTATCTTAGGAGACGGATGCCGACTCTGTGGGCCCAAGATGACACTGGGGCAAATACCCTCGTGACGAACTGGGGTGCTGTGGAAAGACCAAAACACAGTACCCTGAACTGGCAATGATTCCGATTGAACATGAATCTTAGATACTTCCTGGAAGACAGATGAATTGGGATCTAGAAGTATGTGTCCTTTGGATCTAGAGTGCACATGAAGTCCTGTGGTCTTATCACTTGTCTGACAGTGTCGGCCGTCTCCATCCTGAACGGTGTCTGTTCGACACACCTGTTCAGGGCTGAGAGGTCGACGACTGGTCTCCAGCTGCTAGACGCCTTTTTCACAAGAAAGAGTCGATTGTAAAAGCCTGGGGACCCATCGAGGACCTCCTGGAGAACGCCCTTCTCCAACATGGTCTGGACTTCAGCACAGAGGCCAAACTCCGGTGCGGATCCCTTCGGTGGTGAAGCAACCTCTGCCAGCGGCTTTGTGGGCATCCCCCCACAGGTGGGGCAAATGGGAGGATTGCCTGGCCAATTGGGATCGGCCTCGGCCGTATTCCCTCTTTCCCTTTTCTCCACGAAAGGACTTCTTGTTGCGAAAGGCCTGCTTTGCACCCTTTTGACCCAGTTGTTTTGGGTCTCTAGCCCTTTTCGGTTGCGGTTTTGGCTGTAATTTCCGCTGTGGCTGAGAGGGATAAGGTCTGGCTGTTAAGGTCTTTTGGATGAGGCAGTCCTGGCTGGACTTCCTCCACCTTTCTGCCACCCGTTCGACATCCTCGGGGTGGAACAAGGTATTGCCCTCGAAAGGAGTATTTCTCAGTCTCGCTACTTTGGCTTGAGGGAGATGTCTATGGAACTTTCCTATGACGGCGACCCTCCTCTTCAGGATAGTGTTGGCCCAAAGGTTCACTACCTGGTGGGAGAGGAACTCGATGGCCCAAGTGCCAGACAATAGGAAGGTCTCCAAAGACTTCCTGGAGGACTCCCGAGACAGACCCTCGTAGTACCTCCTCTGAAACACATACGGAGGAGGTAGGAGCTTGGAGGATGAGGAGGTAGGAGCTTGGAGGATGAGTTGGAGCGGAGAGAGGTGGTGGACCCAGTCACCTGGCACACTGCTTTCTGTCTGGCACTCTTCAACCCCTTTGACCAGGGCAAAGCTGCACTGGTCCTATGAAGTTTCTGAGTGCCGTAGAACTGGTCAAGGACCGTCTCCTTTCCATTTATAGGGGCTGCCGATGAATCTGGCAGTTCATTGATGAAACGGATGCAGGTTAGGACCTTCCAGAAGGCATGTTCCAAATCTTTCCTCTCATCCTCCGTGAGCTTAGGGCTAGAGGCTGCTGGGAGAGCGTCGTCCTCGAGATCGCTCTGCCCTTCCACTTCCGAACTCTCATCCAAAGGAGCCCGGAGTGGGTCATGGTCGTCAACGGGATAGACCGGGGATAGGGAGACTGCCGAGAGGAGACTGCCGAGGAGGTGTTCGCTTCCGGGAGCCTAGGAGGCAGTGCCGAAGGAAGCCTGGCCGAGGATTTAGGGATGGTGAATAAATCCTTCGGTTCCCTATTACGAGGCAGGTGGTCCTCTGTCCATAAGGGACTAGAGGTCTCCATTGGTTTACGGGTGGGATGTACGTCCGCTGCCATAGGGAGTGCATCCCACCCAGTCGCAGGTCGTGCCTCCTTAGACACTATCTCGACTGGTAAGGGACGGAAGGAGTCCCTGTAGCAAGTCACCCTATCCTTATTAGGGGGCGAAGGACGAATCCTTTTCCTTTTCCCCTTGGATCTGGCCTGTGGCGTCTTGAACTGCAGGGGCTCCCCTGAGGTTCTTGCCTATTCTCCTCCCAAGGTCTTTTGCGAGGGGATGACCATTTCCCCTTGCCAGATGGTCCCGCATGCACGGAATCCTCCGAACTCCTCCTAGGATAGGAGGGAGGAGAGACCCGAGACGTGAGGAGGCGACAAAGGGATCCTAGGCGTGTCACCTAAGGACTGGGAGCGGGGAATGACTCCTGTAATGGCTTGGCGTATTACATCGAATAAGGTGCGAAGCCATGGGGTCATGGGCTTGGGAAGACACGGATCCCTGGGTTTAGGAGCCTTCTCAAACCTTTTGCCTGAGGGAGGCTTCCTGGCAGGCAGGATTGGCACAGGCCTACCCTTAGGGATAGGATCTGGGCGTAGTCTCGTGGGCGACTGTTGTCTCTGTGAAAGCCTGAGACTTGAGAGACTGATGGGACTCTCTCTTTGCAGGGAGGTTAACCCCTGCCACCAAAAAAGGAGACGGTATCTCGTCCGGGGATGTCGAATCGCAGCGGGTTTGGTTTCGCGAGGTTGTTGATTCGCGAGAACCTACTCCTGGTTGGGATGCTCCCGGGAAGGGAGCAACAGAGGATCGTGAATCACAATCGCACGCCCTGTTATAGTTCGTGCGGCTAGGATCCCCCTCACTGCCTGAGGACTCCACACAATATTGATTGTGCGTGCCAAGATGGTCGCGCGCTAGGCTGTCTGCGCATGCTAGATTGTTCTCGTGCGCGCCCCTGAACATGGCGCTGATTGTGCGCACCTTGTTTGCGTGCGCACCCTTCAGCATGGCGCTGATTGCGCGCACCTTGTTCGCGTGCATGGCACACATATGGCTGTATCTGCGTGCCAGGTTGTTCGTGCGCGCCAAATTGGCCGTGTGCGCCAGTCCAGCCGTGTGCGCTAGTCCGGTCGTGCGCGCTAGTCCGGTCGTGCGCGCTAGTCCGGTCGTGCGCGCTAGTCCGGTCGTGCCCGCTAATTTGGTCGTGCGCGCGGGAGCTCTCAGTGTAATGAGAGTACTCACTGCTACGTTCACCCAAAGGTTCACGATAGCCTGTGTTGTGTGAGCGCGAACGATCAACAAAACGAGAGTCTGCAAACTCTCTGTCATATAAGAAATAACTGCAATCATGAGAATCTGAAGATTCAGCATGAATTGTGTTGCAAGACCCCAAAGGGTTAGCGCAACGAAAAACTGAGGTTTCTCAGTCACAAGACCCCAAAAGGTCAGCGTGACTAAGGGCAGGAGAGACCAAAGGCCTAACGTAGCCTGTGTTGTGAGACCCCGAAGGAACAGCGCAACGAGAAACCGAAGTTTCCTGGTCACGAAACATTGAGGTGTTAGTGTGACTAGAGCTATGAGAGCCCAAGGGTTCAGCGTAACTCAGGTTACGAGACCCCGAAGTGTCAACATAACGAGGAACCGAAGTTCCTTGTCACGAGACCCCGAAGGGTCAGTGTGACTGATGGAACGAGAGACCAAAGACTCAACGTTACCATCGTTACGAGAGCCCGAGGGTTCAGCGTAACTGAAACCGAAAGGTTTCAAGCCGCATGAGCCCAAAGGATCAGCGCGACAGAGTCTCGAAGGACTCCTGCTGTCATGAGAACCTGCAGGATCAGCATGAAGAGAGCCCGAAGGCTCACGATCACGCCAGCCCAAAGGGTGATCGTCACGAGACCCCGAAGGGTCAACGTGAGAACCAGCAGGTTCAAAAAGACGTCTCCTCACAGCACGGGGAGGAGAGCATCCGTGGTGGAGAGGAATTATGAAAGCCTCCACTCTATGAACCTCCGGAGAGGAACGTTCAGCAGACTCCGCCCGAGGGGGAGACTGGTCAAGGTCTACAGACAAATCCTCCGCAGGGGAGGAGAGTTCCGTCGAAGGAGAAAGTCGCTTATAATAAGGTTCTCGTTCTGCCCCTGGAGGAGAACTATAGGCGTAAGGAGATTGCCAATGTACAGAGGCAATCTTCTCTCGCGAACGAGAGATATGTTCCCACGAAGGGGAAGCTTGCCTTGGAGAGAGCCCAGCCATCGCCCCTGATGGGTTAGCTAACTCTTCGGCATCGGAACCAGACTCTCGGTCTGACCGACGGGCAACAGCGTCTGCGCCCACAAGAGGAGGATCAACATCCGCAAAGGAAGGAGATGACCGACTTCCCTCTGCTCCCCTTCGGAGGAGTTCGAGGAGAGCTTCCTTCAAAGGGGGGCCATCGACGCGCACCGATGGCCATAAAGATACAAGGTCTGGAAACGAATAGGTGCTCCTTGGGGGAAGGGAAGGAGCCGACTCACTAGGGGAGCCGACACCTTCGCCTATCCCACAGGGTTGACCTGGAATCACAAGCCCTGAACTACTGCTCGGACGTGCCCCAGAAGGGCCTGGTTGACAATTAGCTACGGGCAGAGTTTTGGGCGTAGAGGAAGCACAAGCCCGCGATTTCTTCGATTTTGAGGAAGACCCCGAAAGCGAAGATTCGCGCTTAGACTTCTTCTTACGTGCAAACTTCTCCCACTGGGAGGCAGACCACTCCCGACATTCGGAAAAGGTGTTGTCCCACGAGCACTGATGTCCCCGGCAAGCCGGGCACAAAGGGTGGGGCTCCGTCTTTATGGATGACATGAAGCTACCGCAGCGGCGGCCCTCATAACCTGGACACGTCTACATAGCGGGACAATAACAAACACACACTGATACACTAAAGAAAAAAGAAAAGTAAATAAAGTCAAGGCAGTTTTGGTTTAATGGGAGAGAGAGCCAAAAGTAAGAGTGGTTACTCAACAGACAGGTGTGAGTGAGCGGGGTAGCCAGTCTACCCCAACCCTCTTCCGCTAACTAGTGGATGGGGGTAGTTATCCCTCACTAAAACTGTCTTGGCTAATTTACAGCATTAACAAAAGTAATACCCTATAAATAGCGGAGGGTTTGTATCTGTGTTGGAACAAACAGCTTTTTATTTTTCCAAAGAACATAATACAACATCTCATTTCACTTCTTTTAATTTTTCTATGGTCAAATTCATTACAGTTGTGTACTGTACTATATTCTACAATGTCTAGCATTTACCTAAGATGATGGGTTTTAGACATGGCAACAAATTTCTAACAGGTGTATGTATATTATGATTCAGACAGTTATTTTATGTTTGCCTATTTTGCCTGTAACGCTTCCATGCTCAGGAGATACAGCATATTTAAATGTAGTATTCATAATGGCTTCATACAATATGACAAATTCGTAGATAATTTGTATTTTTCCTAACTATACAAACCTTAGCTATTTACATAGGGTAATTACTTCGGCGTAGCTGAATGACGAGCCATTAGAATTTTAACGAGGGTTTACTACCCCACCGCTAGTTAGCGGGGGGTAGGGAGGGGTAGTTTGCTAACCCCCCCCCCCCCTCTCACACCCACTAGTGAATGCTTCACTTTGCTTAGAGGTAGGACTTATCCCGGGGGACAGGGCTGGCAGGCAAATATGTGTAAATAGGTAAGGTTTGTATACAGTAGTTAGGAAAAATACAAATACTCAACGAATGTAATTTTTTCCGTAACTGAAATACAAACCACGCTATTTACATAGGGTGACTCAACCCTTAGGAAGGGCGGTAAGTCCCTGCCATACTGGCTTTGGCTTTGCCCGGGTACTCCATATTCAAGTGTGTAAGTACTCAGGAAATAAGGAGTCCCTGCGCCTCGCTACCATGCTGTGAAACTGCTGCGGCCTACATAAGCTGTGTGTGAAGGTGAAGAAGAGCCCTGTTCTGGGTCGCGCGCGAAAGGATCGTGCGCAGTAGGAATTTCGCGCTCGCGCGCTCGCGCGCATGGGCGCGGGCGTGCGAGGTTGGTGGCGCGTAGGCGCGGGTGCGGGGGTGCGGGGGCGCGCAGGAGATGGCGTGGGCGCGGGCACGCGTAGGACATGGCAAGGGAGTGTGGAGCGCAGGAGCTAGATCATGAGGTGGGGTTGAAGGCTGGATGCAAGGGCGCGCAGTAACCTGATGCGGTACTGTCGGGGGCGAGTGCGCAGTAGCGCGTGGACGCGTACCTGGGAATACTGGGCGAGGGCGCGATTGCGCAGCCTCGTCATAGCGCGAGGATGGGTCTGCGCGTTGGCGCGCAGATGAGCGCTGCGCAGTCTGTGCAGGTATGTTAACCAGAGGCGACCGTGGGCGCGCAGGGGATCATGGGCGCGCATCAGGATATTGACGCGCTGCTGCGATGGGCGCGCAATCGGATTAGGGTGCACAGGTGTGCGCTGTTGAGTTGGGGGCGCCTCGAGCGCAACTGGAACATGGCGTGCAACTGGAACATCGCGCGCAACTGGAGGTGCGCGTACAGGATTGCGCAGTCTGGATGGAGAGTCTAGGGGTAGCTGTGAGCGCCTGTGCGCTAACTTAGGCACCTCCTGGACTGCGCGCTGAATTGTAGAAGCGCGCTGGTGAGCGCGTGTGCGCTGTATCAGGAACTGCACGCGATGGGCGTGCTTCGCGCCTAACTCCAGAAGTGCGCTGAGAGTCTAGAGGCACCTGTGAGCGCCTGTGCGCTAACCTAGGTGCCTCTTGGACTGCGGGCGATGTGACAGGAACCGGTGGGCGCTGGGGCGCAGATGAGCGCGTGTGTGCAGGTAAGCGCTGGGGCGCTAGATCAGGAACGGCTGGTGGGCGCTGGCGCGCAGTAGGTTGTGGGCGCGCAGGGGAACCCTGCCGCGTAACAGGAACAGGTGCGCACGCGCGCAGGTGAGCGCTGTACCGCTAAGTCTGGAACGGCAGCGCTTAATGGTCTGTGGCTCAGTTTTGTGCTCAAGTCCCTTATGCCCCGAAGGGACCGGTGCCTGAGCAATGACAGGTTTAGACGGCGCGTACTGCGAAATCAGGATCTTTAAAGGGTGACGGCAGGTCAGCAGGTCTGGAGGGAGACTGGTCACAGGGTCCCGTAGGACGACCTTCCTCCGAAGGGGATCGTGAACGATCTCCGGAGAGTTCTAAGGTGGTAGCTGGCAGGAACGGCGAACGGCGAGTCATCTCCTCCACAGAGGACTGCGGGGATGACGAGCCGAAGAGGCACCTCCTAACTCCCTTGTGAGGAGAAGGAAGACCTCTACAGCGAAGGGGAGGACGAGCCTTTCGCCTTATACGCCCATGAGGGGCCATGGGATCAGCAAGCTGACCATCGTAAGGCCTCCGCAGAGGAGTCTCTGTAAGTGAACTCCCCCGAGGGGGAGAATCACCGGCAGCAGAGACCGTAGGACTTAGTTCCTCCTTCGAAGGATGTTCCTAGGGGGAACTTAAGCCTTCAGCTACCTCAGCAACAACAGGCACAGGAGTTTGACTAGACACACCCGATGCCTCCGTTACAACGACGCCAACGACAGACAGAGGATCTATCCCTGCTGTAGTCGGCGATTGTTTAACAGCTGCACCTAGTTGATCATATCAAACAGGGCTTCCCTGGAGGGCGAACCCTGAAGCCCCAAGGAAGCCCAAAGCTGTAATAATGATATTTTAATTATAAATTAATTTTTGAATATACTTACCCAGTGAATATATAATAGCTGAGCCTCCGGCGGCTCGACAGAAAAACACAAAAACTCGCGAGCGATCGCTATGAAGGTTGCGGGTGTGCCCACTAGCGCCAACTATCGGCCAGATACCGCATATACATGTAAACAGACCCAATTCTTCTCATCCCGCTGGGTCTCTATCGGGGAAGAAGGGGGGGCCTTTAATTTATATATTCACCAGGTAAGTATATTCAAAAATTTATTTTATAATTAAAATATCATTTTTAAATATTTAACTTAGCCGGTGAATATATAATAGCTGATTCACACCCATGGTGGTGGGTAGAGACCAGAGTTAATTAAGTTTACAGCGTATATGCTTAGAGTTTTAGACAGTTATATCATAACAAAACCCAAATATATATAGGTACCTGGTAAGGAAGTTGACTTAGACGATTACTCTGCCATATTAGTCTGTCTTCCTCACGAAGCCCAGCGATCCTCTTAGGATGCTGAAAGACTCCCAGGAGCTGAAGTATCAAGGGCTGCAACCCATACAACAGGACCTCATCAAACCCCTAATCTGGGCGCTCTCAAGAAATGACATTTGACCAGCCGCCAACTCAAAAAAGGATGCGAAAGGCTTCTTAGCCTTCCGTACAACCCAATTAAAAAACATTTCAAGAGCAGATTAAAAGGATATTGGAATTAAGGGAATGTAGTGGTAGAACCCTTACCCACTACTGCATTCGCTGTAACGAATGGACCCAGTGTTTAGCAGTCCTCGTAAAGAGTCTGGACATCTTTTAAGTAAAATGACGCGAATACCGACTTGCTTCTCCAAACGGTCGCGTCCATAATACTTTGCAGAGATTTATTTTGCTTAAAGGCCACGGAATTTGCTATAGCTCTTACTTCGTGCGTCTTAACCTTAAGCAAGCATCGGTCTTTTTCATTCAAGTGAGAATGAGCCTCTCGTATTAAAAATCTGATAAAATATGACAAAGCATTCTTTGACATAGGCAATGATGGTTTCTTAACTGAGCACCATAATGCCTCAGATCCACCTCGTAAGGACTTAGTACGAGCTAAGTAGAACTTAAGAGCTCTAACTGGACACAGCACTCTTTCAAGTTCGTTGCCTACGATCTCTGACAGGCAAGGTATATCAAAAGACTTAGGCCAAGGACGAGAAGGCAGTTCATTTTTGGCCAGGAAACCAAGTTGAAGTGAACATGTGGCTTTTTCTGTAGAAAAGCCGATGTTCTTACTGAAGGCATGAATTTCACTGACCCTTTTAGCCGAAGCCAAGCACACTAGGAAAAGCGTCTTGAGGGTGAGATCCTTCAGGGAGGCTGAATGTAATGGCTCAAACCTGTCTGACATGAGGAACCTTAGGACCACGTCTAAGTTCCATCCAGGAGTTGCCAAACGACGTTCCTTAGAGGTCTCGAAAGACTTAAGGAGATCTTGGAGATCTTTATTGTTGGAAAGATCTAAGCCTCTATGACGAAAGACCGAAGCCAACATGCTCCTGTAGCCCTTAATCGTGGGAGCTGAGAGGGAGCGAACATTTCTCAGATGTAAAAGAAAATCTCCGATTTGGGCTACAGAGGTACTGAAAGAGGACACAGATGCTGGCTTGTACCAGTCTCGAAAGACTTCCCACTTCGACTGGTATACTCTAATGGTAGAAGCTCTCCTAGCTCTCGCAATCGCACTGGGTGCCTCCTTCGAAAAGCCTCGAGCTCTTGAGAGTCTCTCGATAGTCTGAAGGCAGTCAGACGAAGCGCGGGGAGGCTTTGATGAACAATCTTTACGTGGGGCTGACGTAAGAGATCTACCCTTAGAGGAAGACTTCTTGGAATGTCTACCAGCCATTGAAGTACCTCGGTGAACCACTCTCTCGCGGGCCAGAGGGTAGCAACCAACGTCAACCTTGTCCCTTCGTGAGAGGCGAACTTCTGCAGTACCTTGTTGACTATCTTGAATGGTGGGAATGCATATAAGTCCAGATGAGACCAATCCAGTAGAAACGCGTCTATGTGGATTGCTTCTGTATCTAGGACTGGTGAGCAATAGATTGGTAACCTTTTGGTCAACGAGGTGGCAAAGAGGTCTATGGTGGGTTGACCCCAAGTAGCCCAAAGACTCTTGCCCACGTCCTTGTGGAGGGTCCATTCCGTGGGTATCACCTGACCCCTCCGACTGAGACAGTCTGCCAAGACGTTCAAGTCCCCCTGGATGAATCTCGTCAACAGGGAGATGCCTCGATTTCTTGACCATATGAGAAGGTCCCTTGCGATCTCGTACAGCGTGAGGGAGTGTGTGCCTCCTTGCTTGGAGATGTACGCCAAAGCTGTGGTGTTGTCTGAGTTGACCTCTACCACTTAGTTTCGAAGAAAGCTTTCGAATTTCATCAAGGCCAAGTGGACTGCTAATAGCTCCTTGCCGTTGATGTGCATGCTCTTCTGACTTGAGGTCCACAGATCCGAGCATTCCCGACCGTCCAGGGTCGCACCCCAACCCAAATCCGACGCGTCTGAGAACAACACATGGTTTGGGTTCTTGACTGCTAGGGATAGTCCCTCTCTCAGACTGATATTGCTGTCCCACCATTTCAGGCATGCCTTTACTGGTTCGGAGACTGGGAATGATACCGTCTCTAACGTCTTGTCCTTGTTCCAGTGAGAGGCTAGATGGAACTGGAGAGGCCGAAGGTGTAGTTTCCCTAGCGAGACAAACTGCTCCGGGGATGAGAGAGTCCCTACGAGACTGTTCCAACTCCTGACTGAACAAACGTTCTCTTTTCAGCATTAGTTGGACTTTGAGCAGGGCTTGTTCTATTCGGGTGGCAGACGGAAAAGCCCGAAAAAACTGGACTGCGAATCTCCATCCCAAAATATAGAATAATCTGGGATGGGATCAGTTGGGACTTTTCTAGGTTGACCAAAAGTCCCAACTCCCTGGCCAGACTCAACGTCCAATGTAGATCCTGCAGACAGCGAAGACTGGACGATGCTCTGAGAAGCCAGTCGTCCAAGTACAGGGAGGCTCGGATTCCCGATAGATGGAGGAATTTTGCCACATTCCTCATGAGCCTCGTAAACACGAGAGGAACAGGACTGAGGCCAAAGCACAGGGCTCGAAACTGGAACCCCACATTCCTGTAAACAAACCTCAGAAACAGTTGGGAATCCGGGTGTATAGGAATGTGGAAGTATGCATCCTGAAGGTCGAGAGAGACCATCCAGTCGCCTTCCATTAATGCTGTCAAGACAGCCTGGTAGACTTCATCATGAAGTTTGTCTTGACAATGAACACCTTGAGCGCACTTGCCTCTTGCGTACTCCTGCAGTGAACGTGGCTGCTAGATCATTGGAGCCATCCCTGATAGACTTGTTCCTGCAGAGAACGTGGCTGTCAGAATATTGGAGCCATCCCTGATAGCCTTGTTTATGCATGACATAATTGTACAGCAAAACTTCAAACGCTCGAAAAAACTCCTAACAGGAGATGGTCTAGCTCTGAAGCCGACCATAAAATCTTGGAGCGTCTCATGGCCAGGCGCCAGGGAGAGTCTATGAGGTTTGAGAAGTCTATCTGGGCAGAGGCAGGAACACCCAAGCCGAGAACTTCTCCCGTGTCATACCAGACTCGCTCTATAAGCCAGCTTAAAAGTAGGGAAAGCAAAGGCTGTCTCCCCCAAACTCCTCCTGGTGATTAACCAATCGCCTAGCAAACGTAAAGCTCTCTTAGAAGAGCGAGAGAGCACTAGCTTAGAAAACAACGGCTTCGAAGTAGCTAGGCCTAGTGTAAACTCTGACGTTTAGGCGAACGAGGAGCAGCAGTTACAAAAAGATCCGGACAAAGATCCTTAAAAATCAGCATGATTTATTTAAAGTCCATAGAGGGCTGAGCAGCTTTAGGCTCCTCTCCGTCTGACAGAGTCCTCAAGGGAATATCAGTAGGAGGGGGATCAGCAACTTCCTCATCTGAAGGAACCTTGTCCGACAATTGCCGAGTCTCAAGCAAGGGAGAGACCTGCCGTGGTGGCAATGCTTGACAAGCAGAGTCCACACGCAAAGGAGCAACAGTAGCAGTCAAGGACGCTATGTCATGTAACTGCTTAAAGGACTGACCAGCAACAACAACAGGTGCGGGAGGACGCTCGACGTCAACTCGAGACTGCCTTGACTGCCTAGACTGAGCAGTCAAAACAACTCTTGACTGCGGTGCTTGACGCTCAACGTCAAAACAAGTCAACTATGCTGGTTGGCGAACGTCCTGAACGTCAACAAGAGCAAGCGGCAGCGGCTGAACGTCCGCAAGCGGCTGAGAGTCAACACGGGACTGCATCGAGTGAGGCTCTACAAAACATGATTGACGTGACTTTGTAACGTCAATGTCAACAGGACGAGCAAAGGCTCGTTTGGGCGGCTGATGGCCAGGATCTCGATCAGCTAAGCGGCGAGGATCATCGTGAACCTGCTCAGCAGAATAGTCCTCCATAAGAGAGGCAAGCTTATTCTGCATGTCTTGCAGTACAACCCATTTAGGATCAACGGGAATGGGTGCGGTAAGAGACTAGGGTAACGTCTGTGACTGCAAAACCTTGCCTACAAAAAGACTCTCGGAGCCTGTGTTACGCTTTTCTTTAGGAGGCGAGCAGTCTTCCGATGACTGCATAGGGTCAGAGCTGTCCTAATGGCTATAACCAGGACGCTGGACCTGTCCTAAAGGGACTGACTTTCGCTTAAAGGGCCTCGAAACCTTGCTCCACGGTTTCTTACGCGAAAAGCCTTCGGATGACGAGGAGAAAATCGTCTCGCTCGTCTTATGGTAGGGGCGGTCTTGATGAGACACGCCTGAAACCATAGAGGGAACGTCTGTTCGCTGATTAAGGCCTCTCGAACCCATAAGTCGTACGACATTACTTCTCCCCTGGGCTTGGGAGCTTGCAAGAGGTCCCGGACTAGGCAAACGACAGGCACGAACAGACGAACCCTCGGTCGCAACACTGATAACACTTTGCGCAATTATCACTTTATCACTACGATTTTCTGTTTTGCACTTACTTCACTGAAATCGAATTTTTCAACAATTCACATTAGGCATGAATAAAACTGATTTCTACCTAAAGCATGCAATTCTACCCTACATCAAAAGGTTATAATTGCGAAATAAGTCGTATAATGTAAGCACATTAATACAAGCAAAAAACAGTAAACATATACTGTATTAAGATAAAAAGATCAGTGACTGGGAAGGAGACTAAACACTAGTTCATTCAAAACTACGTTTTCAATCTCTCACCGTACAATGCCTTGGGACGAGAATAAAAACTAAAAACGTTTTATCCTTTCTCCCCGTACAGAGACTTGGGACGAGAGTAAAAAACTGACTCGAGAACAACGTTACTCGCTTGGGATGAGAATAAAGATCGGAACGTTCTCTCTTCCTCTCTCTCTCTCTCTCTCTCTCTCTTTCTCTTGATTTCACACCGAAGAGAAAAGCCCACTCACCTTTCGTCAATAAACAGGTTATTTGACCAAAGGAAAAAACTGAAAGGACTAAGAAATTGAAAATTAACAAGTTCCTTTAAATTAGTATTTAAAACATTTACGTTTGAAAGAAGAATGAACAAAACGTCAGAATCGATTTACTCTTTCTGCAAAGTGAAACCGTGATTCTCTCTCTCTCTATCGTAACGATAGAGCGCAAACTGCGTAGCATAAATAAACCAAACGTTAGTTCATCTTTGAAACAGTACGAAGACTATTCAAAGAAAATCTTTCATGAAATATCTACAACAAAAATATTCATTTAATAAGTTTTAAATCATTTGCTCTGTAAAAGTTATTTACGATTGAAAGGGCTCAACGTTGTTTAACTTCGGTTTCCAAGTTAGGACCGCCTACTCTCGGATTAGGGGAGGAATAGGTAAGGTCGCATATAAACAAATCATTAAAATTTATCTTGATGTTTATTATAAATGGAAAGCTAATCGAAGAGGCCTAATAAAGGCGGTTGAGATATAAAATATATAGAGGAAAATCTATAATTAACAACAACAATTTATAACGTGATAAGATAATTGCTAAAAGCCTAAAACACACTTCCGTACTAAGGGAAGGGTCGGCCATTTTTAAAAGTCAAAGAAAGTCCAAAAAACAATCCAAAGTCATCAACAATTAAATCTATCCAAAAAAGAGTTCAAGATTCAAGTTGAAGATAAAACACCTGCACTGCGAAAGCTCAAACCAAAAGGAAGTACTTCACCAAGACTGTTGAAAAACTCCAGGTTAACAGCGAGTAATGGTACGTCTTGCCGTTCAGACCGACAGAGAAGAATTGAGTCTGTTTACATGTATATGTGGTATCTGGCCGATAGTTGGCGCTAGTGGGCACACCCGCAACCTTCATAGCGATCGCTCGCGAGTTTTTGTGTTTTTCTGTCGAGCCGCCGGAGGCTCAGCTATTATATATTCACCGGCTAAGTTAAATATTTAAAAAATATGTTATTTTCATTAGTAAAATAAATTTTTGAATATACTTACCCGATAATCATGTAGCTGTCAACTCTGTTGCCGACAGAAATCTACGGTCGGGACACGCCAGCGATCGCTATACAGGTGGGGGTGAACACCACAGCGCCATCTGTGGTCAGGTACTCCAGTACTTCTTGTCAACACCACCTCAATTTTTTCCTCGGTCCACTGGTTCTCTATGGGGAGGAAGGGTGGGTCAATTAAATCATGATTATCGGGTAAGTATATTCAAAAATTTATTTTACTAATGAAAATAACATTTTTCAATATTAATCTTACCCGATAATCATGTAGCTGATTCACACCCAGGGTGGTGGGTGGAGACCAGCATACATGTTAACAAAGAAGCTAAGTATCCCGTATTTTATTTTATTAGTTATTCAAAAATAACATAAAATAAATAAGTACCTGGTAAGGAAGACGACTTGAACCATTACTCTGCCTTTATTAAGTACGTCTTCCTTACTGAGCGTAGCGGTCCTCTTAGGATGCTGAACGACTCTTAGGTGCTGAAGTATAAAGGGCTGCAACCCATACTAAAGGACCTCATCACAACCTTTAACCTCGGCGCTTCTCAAGAAAGAATTGACCACCCGCCAAATCAACAAGGATGTGGAAGGCTTCTTAGCCGACCGTACAACCCATAAAAAGTATTCAAGAGAAAGGTTAAAAAGGTTATGGGATTATGGGAATGTAGTGGCTGAGCCCCCGCCTACTACTGCATTCGTTGCTACGAATGGTCCCAGGGTGTAGCAGTTCTCGTAAAGAGACTGGACATCTTTGAGATAGAATGATGCGAACACTGACTTGCTTCTCCAATAGGTTGCATCCATAACACTCTGCAGAGAACGGTTCTGTTTGAGGGCCACTGAAGTAGCCACAGCTCTCACTTCATGTGTCCTTACCTTCAGCAAAGCAAGGTCTTCTTCCTTCAGATGAGAATGTGCTTCCCTAATCAGGAGCCTGAATAGGTAAGAAACTGAGTTCTTAGACCTTGGAAGAGAAGGCTTCTTGATAGCACACCATAAGGCTTCTGATTGTCCTCGTAAAGGTTATGACCTTTTTAGATAGTACCTAAGAGCTCTAACTGGGCAAAGTACTCTCTCCAGTTCGTCCCCCACCAAGTTGGATAGGCTTGGGATCTCGAACGACTTAGGCCAAGGACGTGAAGGAAGCTCGTTTTAGCAAAAAACCGAGCTGCAAGGAACATGTAGCCGTTTCAGATGTGAAAACTATGTTCCTGCTGAAGGCGTGGATCTCACTTACTCTTTTAGCTGTTGTCAAGCACACGAGGAAAAGAGTTTTTAATGTGAGGTCCTTAAAAGAGGCTGATTGGAGAGGTTCAAATCTTGATGACATAAGGAACCTTAGGACCACGTCTAGATTCCAGCCTGGAGTGGACAACCGACGTTCCTTTGAGGTCTCAAAAGACCTAAGGAGGTCCTGTAGATCTTTGTTGGTGGAAAGATCCAAGCCTCTGTGGCGGAAAACCGCTGCCAACATACTTCTGTAACCCTTAATCGTAGGAGCTGAAAGGGATCTTACGTTCCTTAGATGTAACAGGAAGTCAGCAATCTGGGTTACAGTGGTACTGGATGAGGAAACTGCATTGGCCTTGTACCAGCTTCGGAAGACTTCCCCTTTAGACTGATAGACTCTGAGAGTGGATGTCCTCCTTGCTCTGGCAATCGCTCTGGCTGCCTCCTTCGAAAAGCCCCTAGCTCTTGAGAGTCTTTCGAAAGTCTGAAGGCAGTCAGACGAAGAGCGTGGAGGTTTAGATGTACCTTCTTTACGTGAGGTAGACGTAGAAGGTCCACTCCTAGAGGAAGAGTCCTGGGAATGTCGACCAGCCATTGCAGTACCTCTATGAACCATTCTCTCGCGGGCCAGAGCGGAGCCAACCAACGTCAACCGTGTCCCTTTGCGAGAGGCGAACTTCTGAAGTACCCTGTTGACAATCTTGAACGGCGGGAATGCATACAGGTCGAGATGGGACCAATCCAGCAGAAAAGCATCCACGTGAACTGCTGCTGGGTCTGGAATCGGAGAACAATACAACGGGAGCCTCTAGGTTATCGAGGTAGCGAACAGATCTATGGTTGGCTGACCCCACAGGGCCCAAAGTCTGCTGCAAACATTCTTGTGAAGGGTCCACTCTGTGGGGATGACCTGACCCTTCCGGCTAAGGCGATCTGCCATGACATTCATATCGCCCTGAATGAACCTCGTTACCAGCGTGAGCTTTCGATCTTTTAACCAGATGAGGAGGTCCCTTGCGATCTAGAACAACTTCCACGAATGAGTCCCTCCCTGCTTGGAGATGTAAGCCAAGGCTGTGGTGTTGTCAGAGTCCACCTCCACCACCTTGTTAAGCTGGAGGGACTTGAAGTTTATCAAGGCCAGATGAACCGCCAACAGCTCCTTGCAATAGATGTGAAGTGTCCTTAGCTCCTGATTCCATGTTCCCGAGCATTCCTGTCCGTCCAAAGTCGCACCCCAGCCCGTGTCTGATGCGTCAGAGAAGAGACGGCGGTCGGGTTTCTGAACAGCCAAAGGTAGACTTCCTTGAGAAGAAAGCTGTTCTTTCACCATGTGAGAGTAGACCTCCTCTCTTCGGAAACAGGAACTGAGATCGTCTCTAGCGTCATGTCCTTTATCCAGTGAGCCGCTAGATGATACTGAAGGGGGCGGAGGTGGCGTCTCCCTAACTCGATGAACAGGGCCAGCGATGAAAGTCTCCCTGTTAGACTCATCCACTACCTGACTGAGCATCGGTTCCTTCTCAGCATGCTCTGGATGCAATCTAGGGCTTAGTAGATCCTTGGGGCCGACGGAAAAGCCCGAAAAGCTCGACTCTGAAGATCCATACCCAGGTAGACAATGGTCTGGGATGGGACGAGCTGGGACTCCTCAAAATTGACCAGGAGGCCCAGTTCCTTGGTCAGATCCATAGTCCATCTGAGAATCTCCAGACAGCGACGACTTGTGGGAGCTCTTAAAAGCTAGTCGTCTGACGGAGCCGGACACAAGATCATGGTACTGCTGCACAGTCTGTGAACTGTCAACCATGGGGAAGCGAGGAAGTACAGCGACAACCCGAAGCTGTCTAGACTGTCTGGGTCGTACAGACAACTCCTTATCGGGTTGCTGAGGTTGCCGCACTGCGTCACAACAAGTCACTTCTGCTGGTTGTTGAACGTCTTCCCAGTGACACACTGACTCCGTAAACAAAAAATCCTCTAACAAGGACTAAGCTTGGACTGCATGTCTTGCAACAAAGCTCAAGGTCTATGGGAGCAGGTGTGGTAACAGACGGGGTTAGCGACTGAAGTGGAACCATTACCCTCCCTGGAAGCATGTTATGCTTAAATAAAAGTCCATAGGAGGCTAAGCAGCTAAAGGCTCCTCTCCAAATGACAGAGTCCTCAAGGGAATATCAGAAGGAGGGAGAATAGCACTTTCTCATCTACAGGAACCATATCCGAGAAAAGCTAAGTTCTCTCAGTGAGGGTTTCACTGGTGCAAAAGCAGCAGACTAGAAGGCAACGTTATGAAACTGCTTGACAGTCTAGTGAGTTGGCAACAACCAAAGATGTGTGACTGAGGAGCATGCGGTAAGGTATGCAGAGCATGCTGTATGCAGAGCATGCTGTATGTAGAGCATGCTGTAAGGTAAGCAGAGCATGTTGCATGGCGTGCGGCTTATGCTGCATGGGATGAGGCTCATGCTGCATGGGATGAGGCTCATGCTGCATGGTATGAGGCTCATGCTGCATGGGATGAGGCTCATGCTGCAAGGGATGAGGCTCATGCCGCATGCGTTGAGGAGGATGCCGCATAGTATGAGGCTCCTGCCTCATGGGTTGAGGCGGTTGCTGCATAGCATGAGGCTCCTGCCTCATGGTTTGAGGAGGATGCCGCATAGCATGAGGCTCCTCATAGCATGAGACTCCTGCCTCATGGGTTGAGGAGGATGCCGCATAGCATGAGGCTCCTGCCTCATGGGTTGAGGAGGATGCCGCATAGCATGAGGCTGCCTCATGGGTAGAGGAGGTTGCCGCATAGCATGAGGCTCCTGCCTCATGGGTTGAGGAGGATGCCGCATAGCATGAGGCTCCTGCCTCATGGTTTGAGGAGGATGCCGCATAGCATGAGGCTCCTGTGAGGTTCCTGCCTCAAGAGTTGCGTCTGCCTCAAGGGTTGAGGAGGTAGCTGCGCAGAGAGAGGCTCATGCTGTGAAGAATGCGGTTGCTGCATGCGTTGAGGCGGCTGCCTCATAGCATGAGGTTCCTGCCTCAAGAGTTGCGTCTGCCTCAAGGGTTGAGGAGGTGGCTGCGCAGAGAGAGGCTCTTGCCTCAAGAGTTGAGGCTCTTGCCTCAAGAGTTGAGGTTCTTGCCTCAAGAGTTGAGGTTCTTGCCTCAAGAGTTGAGGCTCTTGCCTCAAGAGTTGAGGTTCTTGCCTCAAGAGTTGAGGTTCTTGCCTCAAGAGTTGAGGTTCTTGCCTCAAGAGTTGAGGTTCTTGCCTCAAGAGTTGAGGTTCTTGCCTCAAGAGTTGAGGCTCTTGCCTCAAGAGTTGAGGTTCTTGCCTCAAGAGTTGAGGCTCTTGCCTCAAGAGTTGAGGTTCTTGCCTCAAGAGTTGAGGCTCTTGCCTCAAGAGTTGAGGTTCTTGCCTCAAGAGTTGAGGCTCTTGCCTCAAGAGTTGAGGCGGTTGCCGCATAGCATGAGGCTCCTGCCTCAAGGAAAGTGGAGGTTGCTGCATAGCGCTGGTACCTGGCAACTCCCAATGCGGCAGCTCACGCATGGAGGCAGGAGGAGCCTCAACATCATACGTCTGGCAGGGTGGACTGCGCAGAGGTGGAGGAGCGCTCGCAGGAGGAGGTGTGCTAACCTTCTCTGCCTGAAACTCCTGCATCAACACCGCAAGCTGAGACTGCATTGTCTGCAGCATAGACCACTAGAGTTTAAGAAAGACAACAACAAACGGAGCTACTGTCCGTTGAGACTGAGGGTCTAAAACAGCTGGTGCGGCAACAGACGGAGTTACTGCCTGTTGCGATACCACCTTGCCTCTCTGGGAGGTGTGCAGTTGTCGTACTGCAGCAAGTCCGAACTGACCCAGTGCTAATGGCACCACCTAGGAGTTGGACTTGCGCGGAAGGGACCGACTTGCACTTAAAAGCTGCAAGATTTGGTCCATGGTTTCTGCGAGAAACCTCTTCCGCAGACGAGGAATAAAAGGGCTCTCTCGTCTTTGTGTGGGTGGGGTGATCACGTCGGCTACGTGAGTTGGTTACACCCGAAACCACGGAGGGAAACGTCTGTTCGTCGATCAAGGCCTGATAAACCCATAAGCCCTTCGACGTTACTTCTCCCCTGCTTGGGAGCTTGTAAGAGGTCCCAGACTAGGCGAACAACTGGCACGAACAGACGAACCCTCGAACGCAACACTGTAACACTTTGCGCTTATCACTTTATCACTTTTGATTTTCTGTTTGCACTTATTTCACTGAACTCGAAACTTTAAGTGGTTTGTACCTGAAACACGCAATTCTATCCTTCATTAAAAGTTAGTAATTGCGAAAACAGTATTACAATGTAACAGAAAAACATAATGAAAGATAAATAATTCAGTGGCTGGAAAAGAGACTAAACACTAGATCAAATAAACTACGTTTAAAATCTCTCACCGCATAAAGCCTGAGAACAAGAATAAAACTCTAGAAACGTTTACCTTCTTCCCCTAAAGAGACTAGGGAGAAGAGCAAAAACGATAACAACGTTACCCGCTTGAACGAAACGTTTATCCTCCTCTCTCTCCCTCCGTCTCTCTCTCTCTCTCTCTCTCTCTCTCTTGACTTAGAACCTGAGAGATGAGCCCAATTATATATATCGTTAAAACATATTATTGTTAAAGGGAAAAAAAAAAAAAACTGAAAGATTTCCCAAATAAAAAGTTCCTTTATTAGAATTAAAACCATTTAAGCTAAGAAAGAATGAACAAAACGATAGAATCGTTCTACTCTTACTGCAACGTGACACCGTGAATACTCTCTCTCTATCGTAACGATAGAGCGCAAGTTGAACGTTCTGAACGTCAACAACTGCAGAGACAAAACAAAACGTTAGTTCAACTTTGAAAACAGTACGAGACTATCAAAGAAATTCTTTCAAAAACATTAAAATAGCATAATATGTTAACAGGTAAAAACGAAATGACGGGCTCAATGTTAATTAACTTCGGTTCCAAGAAAAGACCGCCTACTATTAGGAAAGGTCGAATATAAACAAATATAAAAATTAATTTTAATAAGTTTATAATAAAAGGAAGTTAATCGAAGAGGCCTATTTAAGAAAGAGAGTCTATACTCTCTTCGACACCAACACTTCCGTCTAAGGGAAGGGTCGGCCATTAAAAGTGAAAGAGAGTTCATACTCTCTTCGTCACCAAAATTAAATAAAAAATTAAATCAAATTAATTCCAAAAACTTGCTAAGCTAATGATAAAGCTTCCTGAATAGCGAAGGCTAAACTCTAGAGCAAATACATCACCAAATCGTGAGCAATAACTCCAGAATCAACAGCGTATCCATGTAGGTCTAGCCGGAGGCACGACAGAGGAAAAATTGAGGTGGTGTTGACAAGAAGTACTGGAGTACCTGACCACAGATGGCGCTGTGGTGTTCACCCCCACCTGTATAGCGATCGCTGGCGTATCCCGACCGTAGATTTCTGTCGGCAACAGAGTTGACAGCTACATGATTATCGGGTAAGATTAATATTGAAAACATTGTTATTAACAGACCAATCAATATTTATATCCTCCTCCGGGGGAGGAGGGGCAGTTGCCTCGCTATGGGAGGCAACTACCACTCCCGCACCCCGGGATCGGTCAACAGCAATACGGTCTACGCTACCACTTGCCGGCCTCTCGGAAAAGACCGATTGAGTGGGAGCTTCGGAGGGGGAAAGGGCTACGGAAGAAGAAGTCTTGGAATTTTCTCTCTTCAAAGAAAGCTCTGAAGGAGAAATATCCCTTTTAGACTTTTTCTTCCAACGCCGGGCAAACCTCTCCCACTGGGAGGTAGACCACTCCCTACATTCAATACATACATTACCGCTATCACACCGTTGGCCCCTACAATGAGGACACAAGGTGTGGGGATCAGTGTCGACCACCGACATAAAAGTCCCACAAGGGCGTCCAGGTAATCCAGGACACGTACGCATATTCAATAATAGAGGCCAACATCAAACACACACTGTAGGAAAAGATAAAGCAAAACAGATTAATGGCAGTCAAGAGAGGGTGAGCGCAGACAGGTCTGATCGCCACCCGAGCCAAAAGCAAAGTGAAGCATTCACTAGTGGGTGTGAGGGGGGGGGGGGGGGGTAAGCAAGCTACCTCTCCCTACCCCCCGCTAACTAGCGGTAGGGTAGTAAACCCTCGTTAAAATTCTAATGGCTCGTCATTCAGCAATGCCGAAGTAATTACCCTATGTAAATAGCGTGGTTTGTATTTCAGTTACGGTACAATTATATATTTACTCTCGCAGATTCCCTCAGAAATTATTTTTCACAGCATCAGGCAATTCATAATCTCAGACCAGACGATTCATCAACATGGTAAAAAATAAACTAAATTGCACTGCTTGACTGTTTAAATTATGCACACTTTTAATCCTACATATTACAACCATCACATTACAGTATCTCTGCAACTTCTTCCTCACAAGATCTATGAATTATTACCTTTTTATCAACCTATCTTCTATTCCATTCTCTCAAATCTAAATCTCATAAAAACACAGTATTCCTGTTTCTTTGCATATGATACCTTTTCAATGACTTCTTTCCATAACTGTGCACATTTCTAACTTTTTTAAATTTCATATTTTGTACATATAATTTACAACTACGTAATCCACCCTTTTCCTTTTGCAATTAAGAAATATACAGTACTTAAATCTAACAAACAACATACACCCAAATTTCTACTTCCCTTGGAACTTTTCTCCACAACCACAAAATTTCTACATATTACATTCCTCACTTTACCTATCCTATGCATCAATGACTTTCCTTTTAACATTATCATTACTAATACTATATTGTATTAGGTAAACTAAGCAGGCAACAGTCACAACATCAGACTCCTATATGGTTGACACAAAGATTTCTAGCATTCATTTTCACATACCAATACTTATCTAACATTATCATTTTTCTCACTCATTTTGACTTATCTTACCTCTTCATCCAGACATAAACTATCAAGCTGATATGACTTGCGTCCAAAAAGCAGCTAAGTTCATTCTCATCAAACATGTTTACTCCAGGGTATCTCTTCATGGGGTTAAGTGTCAAAAAAGTATTAAGAAACTGTTTTGAAATAGACTTTTGTATTGTATTGTATTTCTTGTAGCATAATCATTTCACCTTTATCAACAAGAGGCTGGTAAAAAAATAAATAAAAATATATATTATATACAGCCCTTCTCATTATGGATATAAAATTAATTTACACAATATCAACCTCTTTAGAAATCAACAGTAATCACTGGATCTCTGCTAAGGCGATTCAGATTATGTGGGTAGCTATAACCAATGAAATATCTAGCCAATTATAAAGTACGTATAAAAGCCAAAAATCTTTGTCATGTGCTAATCTGTGTTAGCAGGACATCTCCAAAACTGGAGGGTAGACTTTGATGAACGTTGACAAATATCCGTTAAGTGATCTTTTGAAAGAATTTCTGAGAGTAGATTATTTCAACAGCAGCAAAGTTGAACACTTTTAAATCTGTTTCTCTTCAAAAGTTATAAATATCTTATCCCTTTCGCCCCAAAAGGACGTACCGGTCCGTTCTTGCAAAACACTGTTATTTACATGTTTTTGCATATTTTTGATAACTTTATGAGAAACTTCAGGCATTTTTCAAAAGAATGAGACCAACCTGACCTCTCTATGACAAAAATTAAGGCTGTTAGAGCAATTTAAAAAAAATATGTAGTAAAATGTGCTCGAAATTTAACCTTACCTTGGGGGTATTATTATTATTATTACTTACTAAGCTACAACTCTAGTTGGAAAAGCAGTATGCTATAAGCCCAGGGGCTCCAACAGGGAAAATAGCTCAGTGCGGAAAGGAAAAAAGGAAAATAAAATATTCTAAGAAGAGTAACAACAATAAATATCTCCTATATAAACTGTAAAAACTTTAACAAAACAAGAGGAAGAGAAATAAGATAGGAGAGTGTGCTCAAGTGTACCCTCAAGCAAGAGAACTCTAACCCAAGACAGTGAAAGGCCATGGTACAGAGGCTATGGCACTACCCAAGACTAGAGAACAGTGGTTTGATTTTGGAGTGTCCTTCTCCTAGAAGAGCTGCTTACCATAGCTAAAGAGTCTCTTCTACCCTTACCAAGAGGAAAGTGGCACTGAACAATTACAGTGCAGTAACCCCCTGGGTGATGAAGAATTGTTTGGTAATCTGTGTTGTCAGGTGTATGAGGATAGAGGAGAATATGTAAAGAATATGCCAGACTATTCAGTGTGTATGTAGGCAAAGGGAAAATGAACCGTAACCAGAGAGGAGGATCCAATGTAGTACTGTCTGGCCAGTCAAAAGACCCCATAACTCTCTAGCGGTAGTATCTCAACGGGTGGCTGGTGCCCTGGCCAACCTACTACCTACAAAGGGTTAAGAAATAAATTGGCCAAATATCATCAAACCCTATTTCCTAATTCTCGAGATATCCTACTAACACAAAGGTGTAAATATAAACTACTTTCAGCTTTATTGCCAAAGATCATTGCTTATATGCTTTTCTGGAACTTTATATTTAATCAATCCTTATACTGTATATATAAAAATATATAAATCTACTTCAAGCTTATAAGAATAATAAATACAGACCATCTTATGAAAAAAAGCAAAAAAAAAAATTATAGTATACTAAATTATATGTAGAAAGTAACTCAAAACGAAGTTCCTAATCACACTTACCTGGTGGCATAGCTTGTACATAGTCAGACTCTCCATAGTTTACCGACATGACATTACGGCCACCGCTAATATGAATCTGTGTCGGAAGAGAAGAAGCCTTTAAGAGAAGGTACAAAAAAATTATGTCAGAATCATTCCTTTATAATTTGAAGCAAAAATTTCAGAAAAGCAAAAGTCATTTAATAAAATACCCCCCAAAAATAATTACTGGTAATGAGCAATGTTAACTTAAAACATCCAGAACTTTTCTATATTGTTGCAATGCAGAAAAGTAAACTGCTATAGTTATTAAAGATGTTTTTACCTTATACTGTATTGAACTTTGCATTACTCAAAATCCTAAGGTTTCATGAAATTTGCCTGTATCTTATATGCATGAGTTCATACATATAAACAATCTTTATCAAATACTGGTAAGAAAAAGGCAATCAATATGAAAGTCATACAAGGCAGTCACATTGTTTGACAAAATAGTATTAAAATCCTTACCATTTATGACAAAAAAAAATAGATAAAAAAATTGAAACAAAAGTAGCAGACTAATCTAATATACAAAAATCATACATTTTGTATATACAGTACTTACAGGACAATAAACCTAACTTAAATATTATGAATGATAAGTGTATCCAATCACCATAGGTACAAGGTTATTCCCTCTCTGGTGCTCTGGTAAAAGATAGAAAACAACTTCTCGAAGAACGAAGAGGAATAGGTAAAGGTGCAGTGAACTGCGGCTGCCAGCACCCGAAGACTTTGAACTCTGGACTCCCTCTGTTACAGTCATTTCTCAATGGAGATGGCATGCACTCATCTCATCATCATATTGTTTTACCACTTACTAGAGTTACCTCTCTTGTGGGCTACAAGAGCCGTTGCCATGCTGACCAAGCATTATTTTTCATCACCCCTCGTTTAGATTTTCACGCCTGATATTGTTTGTAGAAAGTACAACTCTGATGGGCTGCCAACACAAGAGCCTGTGTCTCACATAAAGTGGAGTGATGTTACCGAACGAAGGAATGAAGTGTATCTAAGAATTAGCTCCTGATTTTCTCTTAGTACATGTCATTTTAAGAAGCTTACAATTTCCTAAAAACAATATAAAAGCACTATAACCCAAAACACTTACCCTCTAATTTGTCAACTTTTGATGCTGCATAAGGTATTAAAAGGCAGCCTTACAACAGAAAATATGACATATTTGAATAGAAATATGTTTTTGACTTACACAATCCATCAATTCATAAAGTAACGAGATTGAAAACAGCAAATTTTAAGACCTATAAATATAATTTCATAGGGGAAATTATGATAGCCATTGACAGGTTATGATACGGAAGGCCTGGGGAGACATTAATAAACAGGTCGACGTTTATAGGAACAAATAAATTTAGTGCTTCACTAAGATTGTTTGCATTCGAGCAAGGTCTCACCAGAGGAACCTAGATGGAAATTTTTTCTAGGTAGTAACTAAACTAAAAGTCATCTGAGTAAGAATATACCATAATTACCCTGGTGGTGTTTACAACAGCAGAAGATATGATTGCACACACACACAGAGAGAGAGAGAGAGAGAGAGAGATTGTTTTTTTGTTTCAATGAAAGTAAATTTAATTAACATAATACACATTGTGTTGTCAATGGTACCAGTAGATTGGGTTTGTGCATGTATTGTACCACTATATAAGGGTAAGGGAGATGTGCATGAGTGTTGTAATTCAAGAGGTATTAGTTTGTTAAGCGTAGTTGGAAAAGTGTATGGAAGAGTAATGATTAATAGGATCAAGGATAAAACAGAGAATGCAATCTTAGAAATACCTGTACAGGGTGGTATTAGAAGAGGTAGGGGTTGTATGAATCAGATTTTTACAGTAAGGCAGATATGCGAGAAATATTTAGCAAAAGGTAGGGAGGTGTATGTTGCGTTTATGGATCTGGAGAAAGCGTATGATAGAGTTGATAGGGAAGCAATGTGGAATGTGATGAGGTTATATGGAGTTGGTGGAAAGTTGTTGCAAGCAGTGAAAAGTTTCTACAAAGGCAGTAAAGCATGTGTTAGGATAGGAAATGAAGTGAGTGATTGGTTTCCGGTGAGAGTGGGGCTGAGACAGGGATGTGTGATGTCACCGTGGTTGTTTAATTTGTATGACGATGGAGTGGTGAGAGAGGTGAATGCTCGAGTGCTTAGACGAGGATTGAAACTGGTAGACGAGAATGACCATGAATGGGAGGTAAATCAGTTGTTGATTGCGGATGATACTGTACTGGTTGCAGACACAGAAGAGAAGCTTGGCCGATTAGTGACAGAATTTGGAAGGGTGTGTGAGAGAAGGAAGTTGAGAGTTAATGTGGGTAAGAGTAAGGTTATGAGATGTACGAGAAGGGAAGGTGGTGCAAGGTTGAATGTCATGTTGAATGGAGAGTTACTTGAGGAAGTGGATTAGTTTAAGTACTTGGGGTCTGTTGTTGCAGCAAATGGTGGAGTGGAAGCAGATAAACGTCAGAGAGTGAATGAAGGTTGCAAAGTGTTGGGGGCAGTTAAGGGAATAGTAAAAAATAGAGGGTTGGGCATGAATGTAAAAAGAGTTCTATAGAGAAAGTGATTGTACCAACTGTGATGTATGGATCTGAGTTGTGGGGAATGAAAGTGACGGAGAGACAGAAATTGAATGTGTTTGAGAAGAAGTGTCTAAGGAGTATGGCTGGTGTATCTCGAGTAGATAGGGTTAGGAACGAAGTGGTGAGAATAAGAACGGGTGTAAGAAATGAGTTAGCAGCTAGAGTGGATATGAATGTGTTGAGGTGGTTTGGCCATGTTGAGAGAATGGAAAATGGCTGTCTGCTAAAGAAGGTGATGAATGCAAGAGTTGATGGGAGAAGTACAAGAGGAAGGCCAAGGTTTGGGTGGATGGATGGAGTGAAGAAAGCTCTGGGTGATAGGAGGATAGATGTGAGAGAGGCAAGAGAGCGTGCTAGAAATAGGAATGAATGGCGAGCGATTGTAACGCAGTTCCGGTAGGCCCTGCTGCTGCCTCCGATGCCTTAGATGACCGCGGAGGTAGCAGCAGTAGGGGATTCAGCATTATGAAGCTTCATCTGTGGTGGATAATGTGGGAGGGTGGGCTGTGGCACCCTAGCAGTACCAGCTGAACTCGGTTGAGTCCCTTGTTGGGCTGGAGGAACGTAAAGAGTAGAGATCCCCTTTTTTGTTTTGTTTCATTTGTTGATGTCGGCTACCCCCCAAAATTGGGGGAAGTGCCTTGGTATATGTATGTATGTATAATACACAGAATACGGTTGCAAGGTATATAAGGTCATGACAGTGGCAGTTCAAAGATTAATTGGTTGTCAAAAATCCATTTGAATATAGATTTACCCTAGGGAATGTAAAGAAGTGTTTCGCAAGATATTTCACTTTTAATACGGAATATTTGTATAGATAAAATAGTTACCAATTTCACCTTGCAACTAGATGCACCATAGATGGGTAGATAAAAAAAAGGTAAAAAAGAAAGATAAAAAAGGACTGTTCCGTGGTAAATAAAGGAATGATGACACTCAATCATTACCACCGTCATACGTGAAATATCAGTGCATAGAAAATGGCCAGCCAATCATTATTCTCCATCCTGCTAAACTAACTTTCCCAGACGGTGTAGTAGAAGTTCTCAATTAAGCTCACAGTTTGAATCTGAAGCCATGAACATTGCCATTTGGGGTATGAGGGTTAAATAGTTGAACAGCTTGGTTGAGAGAAAAAAGGAACAGAAGAAAAGTAAAAGACTAAGAGCAAACCAGCTGGGTATAAAAGGATACAGTACTGCAAAGAACCATTGGTACAATCTATTATACAACGGGAGTGCAATGTTTAAAAAAAACAGAGCACAGAATACAGTACAACCAGTCCAGACTAGGTACGAAGGTGTATTAACCACATCAAATTGAAGAGAATCTACTGTACTGTAAATTAAGCTACAGTGGAAAACAGGAAATGAATAAAAATATGTTATTTTTATAATAAAATAAATTTTTGAATATACTTACCCGGTGATTATATAAGCTGCAGCTCTGCTGCTCGACAGAAAACTCTACGTTCAAAATCCGCCAGCGATCGCTATGCAGGTAGGGGGTGTACATCAACAGCGCCATCTGTCGGGCAGGTACTCAGTACTCAATGTAAACACAGAACTCAATTTTCTCCTCGGTCCACTGGGTCTCTATTGGGGAGGAAGGGAGGGTCCTTTAATATATAATCACCGGGTAAGTATATTCAAAAATTTATTTTATTATAAAAATAACATTTTTCAATATTAAACTTAGCCGGTGATTATATAAGCTGATTCACACCCAGGGGGGTGGGTAGAGACCAGCAATAATTGTTTACATTATTATGAGCTAAGGATTTTTTATTTCATTTTAGCAGTTATTCAAAATAACAAACATAAAATAAATAAGTACCTGGTAAGGAAGTCGACTTGAACAATTACTCTGCCTTTTTAAGTACGTCTTCCTTACGGAGCCTCGCGATCCTCTTAGGATGCTGAGCGACCCCTAGGGGCTGAAGTATCAAGGGTTGCAACCCATACTACAGGACCTCATCAAAACCTCTAATCTAGGCGCTTCTCAAGAAAGAATTTGACCACCCGCCAAATCAACCAGGATGCGAAAGGCTTCTTAGCCTTCCGGACAACCCAAAAACAACAATAAAAAACATTTCAAGAGAAAGATTAAAAAGGTTATGGAATTAGGGGAATGTAGTGGTTGAGCCCTCACCCACTACTGCACTCGCTGCTACGAATGGTCCCAGGGTGTAGCAGTTCTCGTAAAGAGACTGGACATCTTTAAGATAAAAAGACGCGAACACTGACTTGCTTCTCCAATAGGTTGCGTCCATTATACTCTGCAGAGATCTATTTTGTTTAAAGGCCACTGAAGTTGCGACAGCTCTGACTTCATGTGTCCTTACCTTCAGCAAAGCTTGGTCTTCCTCACTCAGATGGGAATGAGCTTCTCGTATCAACAGTCTGATATAATAAGATAAGGCATTCTTTGACATAGGCAAAGAAGGTTTCTTAATAGAACACCATAAAGCTTCTGACTGTCCTCGTAAAGGTTTAGTTCGTCTTAAATAGAACTTAAGAGCTCTAACAGGGCATAAGACTCTTTCTAGTTCATTTCCAACCATATTTGAAAGGCTTGGAATATCGAACGATTTCGGCCAAGGACGAGAAGGTAGCTCGTTTTTGGCTAGAAAACCAAGCTGTAAAGAACATGTAGCCGTTTCAGATGAAAATCCGATGTTCCTGCTGAAGGCGTGAATCTCACTGACTCTTTTAGCTGTGGCCAAGCAAACCAAGAAAAGTGTCTTTAAAGTGAGATCTTTAAAGGAGGCTGATTGTAGTGGCTCGAACCTTTCTGACATAAGGAATCTTAGTACCACGTCTAAATTCCAACCAGGTGTAGCCAAACGACGCTCCTTCGTGGTCTCAAAAGACTTAAGGAGGTCCTGTAGATCTTTGTTGTTGGAAAGATCTAAGCCTCTGTGACGGAAGACTGATGCCAACATGCTTCTGTAACCTTTGATAGTGGGAGCTGAAAGAGATCTTTCTTTCCTCAGGTATAATAGGAAGTCAGCTATTTGGGTTACAGAGGTACTGGTCGAGGATACTGATACTGACTTGCACCAGTTTCGGAAGACTTCCCACTTCGACTGGTAGACTCTAAGAGTGGATGTCCTCCTTGCTCTAGCAATCGCCCTGGCTGCCTCCTTCGAAAAGCCTCTAGCTCTAGAGAGTCTTTCGATAGTCTGAAGGCAGTCAGACGAAGAGCGTGGAGGCCTTGGTGTACCTTCTTTACGTGTGGCTGACGTAGAAGGTCCACCCTTAGAGGAAGAGTTCTGGGAACGTCCACTAGCCATTGAAGTACCTCGGTGAACCATTCTCTCGCGGGCCAGAGGGGAGCAACTAACGTCAACCTTGTCCCTTCGTGAGAGGCGAACTTCTGCAGTACCTTGTTGACAATCTTGAACGGGGGGAATGCATAAAGGTCTAGATGTGACCAATCCAGTAGAAAGGCATCTATATGAACTGCTGCTGGGTCCGGGATTGGTGAGCAATATATTGGGAGCCTCTTGGTCATCGAGGTTGCGAAGAGATCTATGGTAGGCTGGCCCCATGTAGCCCACAGTCTCTTGCACACATCCTTGTGTAGGGTCCATTCTGTTGGAATGATTTGTCCCTTCCGACTGAGGCAATCTGCCATGACATTCAAGTTGCCTTGGATGAACCTCGTTACTAGAGAAAGGTTTAGATCTTTTGACCAGGTGAGGAGGTCCCTTGCGATCTCGTACAACGCCAAAGCCGTGGTGTTGTCCGAGTTCACCTCCACCACTTTGCCTTGAAGGAGGGACTTGAAGCTTTTCAAGGCCAGATGAACTGCCAGTAGCTCCTTGCAGTTGATATGTAACGTTCTTTGATGCGAGTTCCAAGTTCCCGAGCATTCCCGACCGTCTAATGTCGCACCCCAGCCCGTGTCCGATGCGTCCGAGAAGAGAACGTGGTTGGGGGTCTGAACAGCCAGGGGCAGACCCTCTCTGAGGCTGATACTGTCCTTCCACCAAGTCAGGGACGACTTCATCTTCTCGGAAATGGGGATCGAGACCGCTTCTAGCATCTTGTCCTTTTTCCAGTAAACAGCTAGGTGAAATTGAAGGGGACGGAGGTGTAGTCTCCCTAACGAAACGAACTGTTCCAGGGATGATAGCGTCCCTATCAGACTCATCCACTGTCTGACTGAACATCGTTCCTTCTTCAGCATGTTCTGGATGCGTACCTGGGCTTGACTTGTTCTGGGGGCCGACGGAAAAGCCCGAAAAGCTTGACTGTGAATCTCCATCCCTAAATACACAATAGTTTGGGATGGGACCAGTTGAGACTTTTCTATATTGACCAGGAGACCCAATTCCTTGATCAGATCTAGAGTCCACTTTAGATTCTCCAGACAGCGACGACTGGAAGAGGCTCTTAGAAGTCAGTCGTCCAAATAGAGGGAGGCTCTGATGTCCGCTAAATGAAGGAATTTGGCTATATTCCTCATCAGCCTCGTAAACACAAAAGGAGCTGTGCTTAGGCCAAAGCACAGGGCTTGAAATTGGTAGACAACCTTTTCGTAAACAAATCTCAGAAAAGGTTGGGAGTCTGGGTGGATGGGGACGTGAAAGTATGCGTCCCTTAGGTCTAAAGAGATCATCCAGTCTTCCTTTCTGACCGCTGCTAGAACAGACTTTGTGGTCTCCATGGCGAACGTCTGCTTTGTGACAAAGACATTCAGCGCACTGACGTCTAGCACCGGCCTCCACCCTCCTGTCTTCTTTACCACTAAGAAGAGACGGTTGTAGAAGCCCGGGGATTGATGGTCCCGGACTACCGCTCCCTTTTCTAGTAAGAGAGACACCTCCTGCTTCAAAGCTCGTCTCTTGTCTTCCTCTCTGTACCTGGGAGAGAGATCGATGGGACACGTTGCTAGAGGGGGTTTGCGAACAAACGGGATCTTGTACCCTTCTCTGAGCAGCTTCACAGATTGTGCATCTGCGCCTCTTGCCTCCCAGGTCTGCCAGAAGTTCTTGAGTCTGGCTCCCACTGCTGTCTGAAGAAGGAGGCAGTCAGACTCTGCCTTTAAAGGACTTGGTACCTTTCTTCTTCCCACGTCTCCCTTCGGCACGAGCACCTCCTCTGCTGGAGGCTCTGACACGAAAGGGCGGAATGAATCTGGACGCTGGAGTGTCCATCCTGGGTCTTGACACGGAAGGCAAAGGGGTGGCTTTGCGGGCAGAGGACGCAACCAGGTCATGGGTGTCCTTCTGAATCAAAGAGGCAGCAATCTCCTTAATCAAGTCCTCTGGAAAAAGGCACTTTGAGAGGGGAGCAAAAAGGAGTTCAGATCTCTGACATGGTGTTACTCCAGCTGACAGGAAAGAGCAAAGGTTCTCCCGTTTCTTGAGGACCCCGGATACGAACGAAGCCGCAAGTTCACTAGATCCGTCTCGTATGGCCTTGTCCATGCAGGACATTATGAGCAAGGAAGATTCCTTGTCAGACGGGGAGATCTTCCTGCTCAAAGCTCCCAGACACCAGTCCAAAAAATTAAAGACCTCGAAGGCTCTAAACACTCCTTTCAATAGATGGTCTAAGTCCGTAGGAGACCAGCATATCTTGGAGCGTCTCATGGCTAGCCTGCGGGGAGAGTCTACCAGGCTTGAGAAGTCGCCCTGGGCAGAGGCAGGAACTCCCAAGCCGAGAACTTCTCCCGTGGCATACCAGACGCTCGATCTGGAAGAGAGTCTCGCAGGGGGAAAAGAAAACGCTGTCTTCCCTAGGTCCTTTTTGGACTGCATCCAGTCTCCTAAAACTCGTAAAGCTCTCTTGGACGAGCGGGCGAGGACGAGTTTCGTAAAGGCAGGCGAGGATGACTGCGTACCTGAAGCAAACTCTGATGGAGGGGAGCGTGGGGCCGCAGACACAAACTGGTCCGGATACATCTCTTTGAACAGAGCAAGAACTTTTCTAAAGTCCAAAGAGGGTTGCGTGGTCTTGGGTTCGTCAAGGTCCGTATGTGGGTCATCAATGTGTGCCGCGTCGTCATCATCAGAGAGTCCATCATCTGAGAATTGAGGAGGCAGCGGCAAAGGAGTAGGAATCAGCTGGTCAGCTGAGTCCGGCAGCACGGGTGCACGCGTGACTGAACCGGACGCAACGTCATGGAACTGTTGCCCAGTCTGTGAACTGGCAACAACCATAGCAGCGCGGGGACGCATAGCGTCCACTCCAGACTGTTTAGTCTGATGTGGGCGAGCAGAGGTAACCACAATGGGTTGCGGAGGTTGACGCACCGCGTCAAAACAAAACAACTTAGACTGTTGTTGTACCTCGCGAACGTCAACGGAAGGTTCCGTGCGTCGCTGAACGTCAACATGCGGCTGGCAGCGCATGGGTGGCGGGACTCTCTCAGCTGGAGTGCGGCCGAAGGTCGCCTCAGCGTCCACAGGACGCACAACCGTGGGTGGTTGTAGGCTAGAGGTTGGTGCAGCGTCAACCTTCTCCGCACGAAAGTCCTGCATCAATGACGTTAACTGAGACTGCATGGTCTGCAGCAAAGACCACTTAGGGTCTACAGGAGCAGGTGCGGCAACAGACGGTGTGACTGCCTGATGCGGTACCGCTTTGCCTCTCTTAGGAGGTGAGCAGTCGTCGGAAGACTGCAGCGAGTCCGAACTGACCCAGTGGCTACAACTGGGCCGTTGGACTTGCGCGGAAGGGACTGACTTGCGCTTAAGAGGCCGCGAGACCTTGGTCCATGGTTTCTTACGAGAAACCTCTTCCGCAGACGAGGAATAAATGGGCTCTCTCGTCTTTGTGTGGGTGGGGCGATCTTGGGTAGATACGCCCGAAACCACGGAGGGAACGTCTGTTCGCTGATTAAAGCCTCTCGAACCCTTTGGTCGTATGACATTGCTTCTCCCCTGGGCTTGGGAGCTTGCAAGAGGTCCCGGACTGGGAGGACGACAGGCACGAACAGACGAACCCTCAAGCGCAACACTATCCACAACACTATCACTCACTTTATCACTACCCACTGCACTCTTACACTTCAGCTCCTTGACGTCTGCCATGAGCTGGTTGCGGTCACTAGCCAAGGACTCGACTCTCTCACCCAGAGCTTGGATGGCACGCATCATATCTGCCATCGAAGGTTCTTGAGTGCTAGAAGGGGGATCAGGAGCAACCACTACAGGGGAAGGAATAGGTTGTGGGGCATGAGGAGAGGAAAATTCAACGGAGCGAGACGAACTTCTCCTGACTCTATCTCTCTCTAGCCTACGTGTATATTTAAGGAATTCGATAAAATCGAATTCCGAAAGCCCAACGCATTCCTCACATCGATCTTCCAATTGGCAGGTTTTATCCCGACAATTGGAACAAACGGTGTGAGGATCGATAGAGGCCTTCGGAAGACGCCTTGAACAGTCCCTAGCATTACACTTCCTGAATTTAGGGACTTGAGAAGGGTCAGCCATTTTGAATTAGTCAAAGGGGAATTCAAAAACTATCCAAAGTCATCAACAAATAATCCGATATCAACAAAAGAATGCAAGGATGTATTGAAGATAAAGCCTGCAAAGCGAAAGCTCAAAACTAGAAATGTGTACTTCACCAAAAAGATGTGAAAACCAATCCAGTTAGCAACAGCGAATTTAGTAGGTCTTGCCGGTAGCACGACAGAGAGAAAATTGAGTTCTGTGTTTACATTGAGTACTGAGTACCTGCCCGACAGATGGCGCTGTTGATGTACACCCCCTACCTGCATAGCGGATTTTGAACGTAGAGTTTTCTGTCGAGCAGCAGAGCTGCAGCTTATATAATCACCGGCTAAGTTTAATATTGAAAAAAAGCTCTTACATTCACATCATGTGAAGTAATGCAGTCAAATACATTATGCATGTCTGACCTGAACTTGAGACCAGGTAGAGGGTTAAACAGTTATTTTGGAAACAGAACCTTCCACACTACATGTAGTCACGGCAAGTTTATAACAATAATAAAGAGTACAGCATGTCGGAGTAAAGTAAAATTAAAGTAAATTATTGACCACTTGATATGAATAAAAAATACAGCTCACCAGCTTTCTGTAACTATTCTTTTTGAGAGGCTCTTAATTTCAAGGCTAGAGAAAGCACTCTGTTGATCCTCGGCTGGCAAGAGACCAGTTTCCCAGACACTAAAAATGGTTGTGCATAGTGTTAAAGTATGGACATGAGTCGTGTTATGGCAATGAAACAATATCCAACAGATTTTGTAGATTTGAGAACAAAGCCCTCAGAAGAATATTGGGAGTTAAATAGCAGGACAGGATTAGAAATGAAACTATAAGAAAGATTACTTGAGTGCCATATGTGAGTGAGATCATGTTGAGGGGCAGATGCAGATGGTTTGGTCATGCTCTTAGCACTCCCCAAGAGAGATTAGTTCCCTAAACTTTCAACTGGGCTCCACAAGGCACTAGAAGGGTTAGAAGACCCAGACCTGCATGGTTGAGGATTATGAAGCGTGAAGTAGGAGAGGACAATTGAAGTATTGATTTAAAAGCTCGATAGAAATGACTGGCAAAATCTAAATGAGGCCCGTTGCGTCAATAGGCATAGGAGAGATGATGATAGTGTATATAATTGTAGATATCATTACTCGGTCACTGATCACTTCAGTACCAAGTCGCTGCCTCAATATAGTGTTCTTTAGGAGATAAAAAGAACTATTTCAATAATATTCATGAATACTAGTCTCCAGGTCAGCAAATTTACTGTATAAATTCAAGGTATAAATCTATTATAAAAAATAAAATTCTAGATGGTGACTTGTTCATCCAGCCCTTCTGCCACTGCTCAGTAAGCAATTAAAAGCAGGGAATAAATTTCCAGAATATCTATTACTTGATAATGATCTCACATCCAGGACAAGCCTTAGATCTATCCTTTGTAAGTGGGCACCCAGCCTATCCCAACACAACCATTCAATACTAAGGCAACCAGTATCCTAAATATGGGATTTGTTTGTCATATAGACACAATAGGTCTTGGGTGTCTTTATGCACTGAGACAATAAAGTTTTACTACCATTTGAAAAAAATTCAAACATTGATTATCGACACAGTGCTGCACTTACTTGAGAGTCTCCTCCACCTATTGATGATATGCTCATGTCTCGAGAATAGAGGCGTCTTCGTTGTGACATTGTTCTAGCATGAGTGGTTCCATTTAGTACTAAGCAATATCCTGAAAAATAAAGATGGGTTTAATCTATCATTAGACAATTTGTTCAGTCCCTTATGCAATTTAAGGAACAAAACCAATGGCTGATATAAAAAAGGCAAACTTAAAACTGTGAAACCACCAACTATATCACCCTTACATTAAGCTCACCACAAAATACAGTACGCTCATGTACTATCCCTCTGCAACAGTTACATTAAAAAAACAGACCTCAGGCATAATTCTCAATAATTTAATATGATCAAATACCAAAAACAACTGATAGGCAGAAACTAATCACAAAACATTATCAAAATGATATCCAAAACCACATGATAAAAAAAAAAAAATCATCAAATCTCCTTAATTCAATATTCAAAGACTGAATTCCAAAGCACATAATGAAAGTGTGCTTTTGTCAATTTATTCAAAGCTGAAACCCAAAACAAAATCAAACAAACTCAGTATAAAATCACTTTCAATATCTTAAAACTTCTCCCAAAGCATCTTTTCGAACAGACCTTCCAAACTCCATCAGAAACCAAAAACAAACAAACAACCAAACCCAACACCTGGAAAAAAAATATCTCCAGCCATTGCGGAGAACATTATTTAGTAAAATAACACAGAAAAATCATTGATTCCTCACCTGACAGATGGTCAATAGGGATAGATGATAAAAAAAGAACAGGATTGTGCATTTCTACTTTGACTAAATTAGAGAAATTCTCCATGTGCAACATAAAACTTATGAATATTCTTAAAAAGGTTAGGATCAACTACAGTAGATTTTTTTTAATATAGATTACATAAAAGACTAAATAACGTAGTAATAAACTGTCTTTCCTAGCAATAAATGGTGAAAAAAGAAGAAATATTAAAAATTGCAATTTGCCAATCCTTACACAAATTTACACTGTCATTCTGAATCAAAACAATATTACTCACTAGTAAATTTAGATTAATAGTGCATAATAAATAACAATGATTAGTTTGAAATAGAATTAGCCTCCCAGCTGTTCTATTAAAAATGTTAAGTGTTTCTTATTCAAAATATTAATGGGCAATTTATTTAGTTTAATGATTTTAGTATGCAATCAGAATGCATATCACCACTGAAGAAAATCACCTGAATCCCAAAGCTAAAATTAGGTCAACCTAATTATGCATACAAATAAGCAAAAAGCAACAATATAAGCAACTACACATTATGCTGTTTATACGAATCAACAACTAACAGCAAATGGTACAGAGACTAACAGCAACTAAATATTACAAAGCATCACTGAAAAGATGTTAAGTTAGAGATTAGAAAGCGGTGCAGTGTTAACATTAGGTTTTACAGTGCTGCAAACAGGACACCTTGGCTTAAAATATGTTACAGAAACTTGTACAACATATTACAATATTGTACAGTTGCTTTTGCCCCCTTCCAGAAGCATCACTTCTCTATTCCAAATGCAAACTACACTCTACACAAATTTGTCTATTAGCAACACAACTGGAGAACGGTACCTCGAAAGTATCCTTCTTGCCCGGTGCGTAGATTGGCTCCATATATCCAGCCATCTGGGTTTTCGACATTTACATTTTGTCGATGTATAAACTCAGATGTCACATGAACTACATCATTTACTTCTAGGGCAGGATAATCGCTTCCTGTCGGTTTACAGGCCTGACGGGCCACATACACATACATAATATCTGCTGACGACTGCATGATTGCTTTCTTTACCCAAAGTAGATGCTTATATGATTTATCACTTCATCTTAGACTGACTTTAATAAAAGTTTTTTATGGCCAATGCCATTTCACCTCAAATATCTTATCACATAAAACCATGTGACTAGTTGCTATGGCATTACGATAATTAAGTATGTACATCTTGCGTGGATAAGAACAGTTATTAAATGCTCTCGCTGCACTACAGTGCAAAGCATAAAAGATAAAAGCTCTAATCAGACAGGGAGCAATTACTAGGTGGTACCTTTCTTTAAAATAATGTATCCGATTAGCATATGGAATGAACAAAATTCTGCCCACTTATTGGTTCACAACCAAATAGGGCCTACAAAAGGTATAGGTACCTCCATAATACTAAAAGCACTGCAAAATCTAAAATAAGGAATCCTTTGTCTCAAGCTCTTAATCAAGTCCAGTACTGAAGATTACTTGTTTCAGATGTCTATACCATAACATAATCTGTAGGACAAAACAAAGAACAAATAGTTACAACTGCATAACCCATCCAAATTCACTCCAGTACATGCTAGCAATAATTACAGTTACTAGGAAATGGGTTGGGAAGAGAATATATTATTATCCATTATGCTAACAATTAATATAACAAAAAAAGTTATTTACAAATTCAACAATTGTACAATGGAACAAAGTCTCATAAAACAATTGTAATGTAAATGGAAAAAAAAAAACAGACTAAGTCATGTTAGTGAGACATGTTAGTTCACCCTGTAATACAATCTAATGACACTCAAATACTTATTCATAAAATGTACAGTGAAAGGCATAAAAAAGATATATAAAATAAAAATCCCAATATAACACAAATGTACATCACACATTTTCTAGTGGTGAAATCATTAGAAAACAGTTCCACTGTAATGAAATATACAGCCACAACACAAAGATGCTTTCACAAATGACAACTTTATCCAATACGATACAATAAAAGCCTAGATAGCCATTCTTAAATTATTAGCATCAAGGTAACATATATATCTTTTGTTAATATGTGATCTTCTAAATCCAGAATTGTATATTTATATACTGGTATTCCAGGGAAAAAATCAAAGTAATCCATAGATATGTTATTTTTATTAATAAAATAAATTTTTGAATATACTTACCCGATAATCATGTAGCTGTCAACTCCGTTGCCCGACAGAATTCTATGGAGGGATACGCCAGCTATCACAATACTAGAAGGGGGTGTACTTACCAGCGCCACCTGTGGCCAGGTACTCAATCATTTGTTGTTGACACCTCCTCAATTATTCCTCGGTCCACTGGTTCTCTCTGGGGAGGAAAGGGAGGGTCGATTAAATCATGATTATCGGGTAAGTATATTCAAAAATTTATTTTATTAATAAAAATAACATTTTTCAATATTAAACTTACCCGATAATCATGTAGCTGATTCACACCCAGGGAGGTGGGTGAAAACCAGTGTACAAGATTAAAGGATAGCTAAGTATCCCATATTTCATATAACAGTTATCTCAAATAACAATGAAATAATAAGTACCTGGTAAGGAAGTCGAATAGAACCGTTACTCTGCCTCTTTATTTAAAGTTCGTCTTCCTTACTGAGCGCAGCGTTCCTCTTGGAGGCTGAATCAACCCAAAGGTGCCAAAGTACACGGGGTTGCAACCCCTACTAAAGGACCTCTACCAAACCTTTAACCCAGGCGCTTCTCAAGAATGAATAGACCACCCGCCAAATCCAAGGATGCGGAAGGCTTCTTAGCCTACCGTAACAACCATAAAAAACAACAATAAAAGTATTCAAGAGAAAGGTTAAAAAAGGTTATGGGATTAAGGGAATGTAGTGGCTGAGCCCTCACCTACTACTGCACTCGCTGCTACGAATGGTCCCAGGGTGTAGCAGTTCTCGTAAAGAGACTGGACATCTTTCAGATAAAATGATGCAAACACTGACTTGCTCCTCCAATAGGTTGCATCCATTATGCTCTGCAGAGAACGGTTTTTATTAAAGGCCAACGAAGTAGCTACAGCTCTTACTTCGTGGGTCCTTACCTTCAGCAATGCAAGGTCTTCCTCCTTTAGGTGAGAATGTGCTTCTCTGATCAGAAGCCTTATATAGTACGAAAGCCCATTCTTGGACATGGGTCTCGAGGGTTTCTTGATGGCACACCATAAAGCTTCTGACTGTCCTCGAATAGGTTTAGACCTCTTCAGATAATATTTGAGAGCTCTGACAGGGCAAAGAACTCTCTCTAGTTCGTTACCTACCATGTTGGAGAGGCTAGGTATTTCGAACGATCTAGGCCAAGGACGTGAAGGAAGTTCGTTCTTTGCTAGGAATCCAAGCTGAAAAGAACATGTTGCAGATTCGGTTGTAAAACCAATGTTCTTGCTGAAGGCATGAACCTCACTGACTCTCTTAGCTGTTGCAAGGCAAACGAGAAAAGCAGTCTTGAGGGTAAGATCCTTGAAGGAAGCTGACTGGAGAGGTTCGAACCTAGATGTCATAAGGAACCTTAAGACTACGTCTAGATTCCAGCCTGGAGTGGAAAGACGACGTTCTTTAGACGTCTCAAAAGACTTGAGAATGTCTTGAAGGTCCTTGTTGGAAGACAGGTCCAAACCTCTGTGACGGAGAACTGAGGCCAACATGCTCCTATATCCTTTAATCGTAGGTGTAGAAAGGGATCTCTCATTCCTAAGATGTAGAAGGAAGTCAGCTATTTGGATCACAGAGGTATTGGTAGAGGATATTGAATTGGCTCTACACCAGCTTCGGAAGACCTCCCATTTAGACTGATAGACTCTACGAGTGGAAACTCTTCTAGCTCTGGCAATCGCACTGGCTGCCTCCTTCGAAAAGCCTCTAGCTCTAGCGAATCTTTCGACAGTCTGAAGGCAGTCAGCCGAAGAGCGTGGAGGTTTGGGTGCAACCTGTCTACGTGTGGTTGACGTAGAAGGTCCACTCTTAGAGGTAGAGTCCTGGGGAAGTCGACTAGCCATTGCAGTACCTCTGTGTACCATTCTCTTGCAGGCCAAAGGGGAGCAACCAGCGTCAGCCGTGTCCCTTCGTGCGAGACGAATTTCTGCAGAACTTTGTTTATTATCTTGAACGGAGGGAATGCGTACAGGTCGAGATGGGACCAGTTCAGAAGAAAAGCATCCACATGAACCGCTGCAGGGTCTGGAACAGGGGAACAATAAAGCGGAAGTCTCTTGGTTATGGAGGTGGCAAACAGATCTATGGTAGGTTGACCCCACAAGGTCCAAAGTCTGTTGCACACACTCTTGTGGAGGGTCCATTCCGTGGGAATGACCTGATTCCTTCTGCTGAGGCGATCCGCTGAAACATTCATATCGCCCTGGATGAACCTCGTGACCAGAGTGAGGTTTAGACCTCTTGACCAAATGAGGAGGTCCCTTGCGATCTCGTAAAGGCTCCTCGAATGGGTCCCTCCTTGCTTGGAGATGTAAGCCAAGGCTGTGGTGTTGTCTGAATTCACCTCCACCACTTTGCCTAGCAGGAGGGACTTGAAGTTCAACAGGGCTAAATGAACTGCTAACAGTTCCTTGCAGTTGATGTGGAGTAATCCTTGTTCCTTGTTCCATACTCCTGAGCATTCCCGTCCGTCCAAGGTCGCACCCCAGCCCGAGTCCGATGCATCTGAGAAGAGATGAAGATTGGGGGTCTGGATGGCCAATGATAGACCCTCCTTGAGAAGGAGATTGTGCTTCCACCACAGGAGAGTGGTCTTCATCTCTTGGTTGATAGGGATAGAGACTGCTTCTAGAGTCGACCCCTTGTCCCAATGAGCAGCAAGATGGAATTGAAGAGGGCGGAGGTGGAGTCTTCCTAGCTCGACAAACAGGGCCAGTGATGAGAGGGTCCCTGTGAGACTCATCCACTGTCTCACTGAGCAATTGCTCCTCTTCAGCATGCTCATGATGCACTCTAGGGCTTGGTTTATCCTGGGGGCCGATGGAAAAGCCCGAAAATCCTGACTCTGAATCTCCATTCCCAGGTACACAATGGATTGGGAGGGAATGAGTTGAGATTTCTCTATATTGACTAATAGACCTAGGTCTCTGATTAAGTCTAAAGTCCAATTGAGGTTCTCCAGACAACGACGACTCGTGGAGGCTCTCAACAGCCAGTCGTCTAGGTAGAGGGAGGCTCTGATGTTCGATAAGTGTAGGAATTTCGCTACATTCCTCATCAGATGAGTAAAGACCATAGGAGCTGTGCTTAGGCCAAAACACAGGGCTTGGAACTGATAGACAACCTTTCCGAAAACGAATCTCAGGAAAGGTTGGGAGTCTGGATGAATGGGAACGTGAAAGTATGCATCTTTCAAGTCCAACGAGACCATCCAGTCCTCCTGTCTGACCGCTGCTAAGACCGACTTGGTCGTCTCCATCGTGAACGTCTGCTTGGTGACATACTCGTTGAGAGAGCTGACGTCCAGCACCGGTCTCCAACCTCCTGTCTTCTTGGCCACAAGAAAGAGACGGTTGTAGAAGCCCGGGGATTGATGGTCCCGGACTATAACCACTGCCTTCTTCTGCACAAGTAGCGACACCTCCTGTTGCAATGCTAGCCTCTTGTCCTCTTCTTTGTAGTTGGGAGAGAGGTTGATGGGCGATGTGGTCAGAGGTGGTTTGAGGCAGAATGGAATCCTGTAACCGTACCTCAGCCAACTGACAGACTGTGCGTCTGCACCTCTCTTCTCCCAGGCTCGCCAGAAGATCTTGAGTCTGGCTCCTACTGTTGTCTGGAGAAACTGAGAGTCAGTTCTTTCCCTTAGATGTCCTGGATCCTTTCCTAGACTTGCTCCTGTGAGAGTCTGGGCGGGAGCTTCCTCGGCTGGGGGCTCTACCACGAAAGGGCGGTATGAACCTCGTAGCCGGGGTATCAGCCACTGGGGAGCGATAAGTCTTGGGGACTGAGGTGGCAACCTTAGACTTACGAGCCGATGAGGCTACAAGATCGTGCGTGTCCTTTTGTATCAGGGCAGCAGACAAGTCCTTAACTAGCTCCTCGGGAAAGAGGAACTTTGAGAGAGGAGCAAAAAGGAGTTGTGACCGTTGGCAAGGTGTAATGCTGGCGGAAAGGAAGGTACACAGTTGTTCCCTTTTCTTCAACACCCCTGATACAAATAACGACGCTAGCTCACCCGATCCATCTCTGATGGCCTTATCCATGCAGGACATTATTAGCATGGCAGAATCTTTGTCCGCAGGAGAGGTTTTCTTGCTGAGGGCCCCCAGGCACCAGTCGAGAAAGTTGAACATTTCAAATGCTCTGAACAACCCTTTCAGTAAATGATCCAGGTCTGAGAAGGTCCAACAAACCTTCGAGCGTCTCATAGCAGTTCTCCGAGGCGAGTCCACCAGACTTGAGAAGTCAGCCTGGGCAGAGGCAGGTACTCCTAAGCCTGGTGCTTCCCCTGTGGCATACCAAACGCAACCTTTCGAAGCGAGCTTCGTTGGAGGGAACATGAAGGAAGTCTTGCCAAGGTGTTGTTTAGACTGCAGCCACTCCCCTAAGATCCTTAAAGCCCTCTTGGAGGATCTAGCTAGGACAAGCTTAGTATAGTTGGACTTAGCTTGTTGTACGCCCAGCGAAAACTCAGATGGTGGAGAGCGGGGAATAGCAGAGACGAAGTGGTCTGGGTAAATCTCCCTGAGTAGAGCCAAGACCTTACGAAAATCAATCGACAGTGGAGAAAGCTTAGATTCGTCCACGTCTGATGAGGGATCAAGGTGTGCCTCCTCATCATCCGACACCTCATCAGCAGAGGGTAGCGAAGCGATCGGACCAGAATGCTGAACCGCAGAGTCAGAACGGGTAGGAACAATAACAGTGGTTTCCTCTTCCAGTAACTGTTGAGGGAAAACCTGAGGCTCAGACTGCAAAGGCTGAACAACAGACGAAGCAGAAGGCAGGCGCATGGGTGAAGGAGGTTGACTCCTAGCAAGAGAGGTTGAACCCAAGGATTGCACAAGCTGAGCGGAGGACGGAGGCGGAGTAGTCCGTTCCTGTTCCTGTGAGATGAGCGGAGCATGATGAGGTTGAGGCTGCGCAGAACAAGGTAAAGTTCTCGCAAGCTGAGGCTCCTGAGGCGCAAGTCCAGGGTGTAGAGGAGCTTGCCTTGAGGAGGGTTGAGCTCGCTGCAGCGATGGCTGAGCAGACAGACTCACGGAGGGGAGAGGTTGTTGTACCCCAACCGAGAGTTGCACCACTGGTGGAGCAGCAAGGGGAGGCGGAGGAAGAGTGGAATAACTCTCCTGATCCCAAAGCAAGGGTTGCCTTAAAGAAGGCTGAGGCTGAACACCACTGGGAACAGCGAACTCCGAAAGTGGCTCAACATCGTACGCCTGGCAGATGGTGCTGCGACCAGGCGGAGCAAGTGCAGGCGGGGCGAGCACAGGCGGAGCGAGAACAGGCGGAGGGAGTGTAGGCGGAGGAGGAGGTGCAACACTCTCAGCCCGACACTCACGCATCAAGTCCGAAAGCTGAGCTTGCATGGACTGAAGCAGGGTCCACTTGGGATCGGCAGAAACGATAACAGACTGAGGTAAAGTCACAGTCGGGCTCTGTTTTGGCAGAACCTTACTCCTCTTGGGCGGAGTACAGTCGACAGATGACTGAGGCGAGTCAGAGCTGAGCCAATGACTGCAACCTGGCTGAGCACTCGCGGACTGGACTCTACGTTTAAGCGGTCTCGAGACCTGAGACCAACGTTTCTTCCCTGCTAGTTGATCAGCGGACGAGAATAAGACGGGCTCAATCGTCTGCAGGTGGGAGTGACGGTCTAAGGAAGACACGCCCGCAACCACCGAGGATAGTTCTGTGCGCCTAACAAGGCCTGTCGAACCCTTAAGCCCTTCGACATTGCTTCTCCCCTGGGCATGGGAGCTTGCAAGAGGTCCCGGACTGGGAGGACGACTGGCTCGCACAGAAAAAACCTCACGCACCACACTGGCACCACTAGCACTTGGCACTGCACCGACACTAGCACTCGTCACAGCACTGGCACTAATACCACCCACTGCACTCTTGACCTTCAGTTCTTTAACTTCGGCCATCAGAGACTTATGGTCACTAACCACTGATTCTACTTTATCGCCTAAAGCCTGAATAGCACGCAAAACAACTGACATATCAGGCGGAGGGCACACAGTAGGTTCGGGGGTAGCCACTACAGGGGTAGGAAAAGGTAGGGGATCATGAGGTGAGGAAAACATAGAAGAGTGAGAAGAACTTCTCCTAACTCTACCTCTCTCTAACTTAGATGAATATTTTAAAAGACGGACAAATTCCAATTCCGAAAGTCCGGCGCATTCCTCACATCGATTTTCTAATAGACAGGGCCTGTCCCTACAGTCAGAACAAGCGGTGTGAGGATCTACCGAGGCCTTCGGAATACGCCTATTGCAAGACCTACATCGTCTATGGGAGGGGGCTTGCGAAACGTCAGACATCTTGTTTCAAAGAGTTAGCCAAAGGGTGATCCAAAAACAAGCAAAATTCGTTAACCGTTATATCAGTATTATATAAAAGCTATCTAGCTAATATAAGAAGGATTCCAGTAAAGCGACAGCCGTTAATCTGAGAGAATACTTCACCAAATATCCGTGAATAAACTCGAAGACCATAAGCGTATCCCAGAACGTCTAGCCGGAAGCACGACAGAGGAATAATTGAGGAGGTGTCAACAACAAATGATTGAGTACCTGGCCACAGGTGGCGCTGGTAAGTACACCCCCTTCTAGTATTGTGATAGCTGGCGTATCCCTCCATAGAATTCTGTCGGGCAACGGAGTTGACAGCTACATGATTATCGGGTAAGTTTAATATTGAAAAATTAACAATTCCTGTGATTAAAGAAATGAAGTGAGTGATTGGTTTTTGGTGAGAGTGGGACTGAGACAGGGATGTGTGATGTCACCGTGGTTGTTTAACTTGTATGTTGATGGAGTGGTGAGAGAGGTGAATGCTCGAGTGCTTAGACGAGGATTGAAACTGGTAGACGAGAATGACCATGAATGGGAGGTAAATCAGTTGTTGATTGCGAATGATACTGTACTGGTTGCAGACGTGGAAGAGAAGCTTGGCCGATTAGAAACAGAATTTGGAAGGGTGTGTGAGAGAAGGAAGTTGAGAGTTGATGTGGGTAAGAGTAAGGTTATGAGATGTACGAAAAGGGAAGGTGGTGCAAGGTTGAATGTCTTGTTGAATGTAGAGTTACTTGAGGAGGTGGATTAGTTTAAGTACTTGGGGTCTGTTGTTGCAGCAAACGGTGGAGTGGAAGAAGATGTACGTCAGAGAGTGAATGAAGGATGCAAAGTGTTGGGGGCAGTTAAAGGAGTGGTAAAAAATAGAGGGTTAGGCATGAATGTAAAGAGAGTTCTGTATGAGAAAGTGATTGTACCAACTGTGATATGTGGATCTGAGTTGTGTGGAATGAAAGTGACGGAGAGACAGAAATTGAATGTGACTGAGATGAAGTGTCTAAGGAGTATGGCTGATGTATCTCGAGTAGATAGGGTTAGGATCGAAGTGGTGAGTGTGAGAACGGGTGTAAGAAATGAGTTAGCAGCTAGAGTGGATATGAATGTGTTGAGGTGGTTTGGCCATGTTGAGAGAATGGAAAATGGATGTCTGCTAAAGAAGGTGATGAATGCAAGAATTGATGGGAGAAGTACAAGAGGAAGGCCAAGGTTTGGGTGGATGGATGGAGTAAAGGAAGCTCTGGGTGATAGGAGGATAGATGTGAGAGAGGCAAGAGAGCGTGCTAGAAATAGGAATGAATGGCGAGCGATTGTGACACACTTCCGGTAGGCCCTGCTGCTTCCTCTGGTGCCTTGGATGACCACGGAGGTAGCAGCAGTAGGGGATTCAGCATTATGAAGCTTCATCTGTGGTGGGTAATGTGGGAGGGTGGGCTGTGCCGCCCTAGCAGTACCAGCCGAACTCAGTTGAGTCCCTTGTCAAGCTGGGAGGAACGTAGAGGGGAGACGTCCCCTTTTTTGTTTCATTTGTTTAATGTCGGCTACCCCCCAAAATTGGGGGAAGTGCCTTGGTATATGTATGTAAAGACCCATTAACAATTCCTATGATTAAAGAACAATTAGTTGTTTTCATTTACTGTACAATGATTTGAGAAAGCAGACAATGAACTTTTTACATAAAAAACTGTAGGTATATGACTGTCATACTCATTTCATGTGGTCATATTATTTTCATATAAATCCTATTTGATCAGTTAAAAAGTGAAACTTTTTATAAACAAAGCGAATTGATTTCTACCTCTCAGATCCAAAATACCATTCTAGTCTGCCTCATCTGTTAATTGTTCTGTACATTTGAAAATAACTTAACAAGATTGTAAAGTGAAAAAAAAAAAGTCTTGAATTATTTTTCAACCATTACATGACAAATTTGTACTCAAGATATTTCTCAGACGTTTCACATATTTTTGTCAAACAACAAAGAAAATCTGTTATGTCGTCTTACTCGACTTTGCGTCGGTTTCTATGTCATACAACGACAATTAAGTAATGTACTGTACTTAACATAGAAGCTTATTAATTCATCTAGTTTTTAAATAATAGAGTTTATAAGGACTTTTCTCTGTTCAGTATGAGCATAGGGAACACGAGTCACTTTATAATGCGAAAAATCCTACCTACGTCATAATTCGACTTATGTCAGATATCTTGGAAGCAATTACCAACATATGGTTGGGTAATACTATAAAATTGTCAGATAAAAACTTCAAGTAAGTCAAGCTAAAACATCTTGAATTAAATTAATCTTAAAGGAATGCTTTACCCATGATGTTACTACAAATGATTGTGAAAGAATTGAGTATTGGGTGTAATTCCAAGGAATAATTACTTACAATCATCACAGTTTTAGTCAACTAAATTTCTGATCCAATACTGTCTTCTTCCTGATCAACAGTAATTAATCTGAAAACCTACATATTCCCCAACTGACTCACGATTTGCCAATAGCTACTTGGATACTTTTTCATATGCCAGCCACACTGTTCACAGCACTCTCTCACTTTTCTGAATACCTAATCTCATGGACTGCCCAGTTACACTTAATTTACTTCATTCACATCCCTCCAGCATATTTCACTCATGCAGTAAAGATCTTATTGAAACATCAAATTACCTCAGTAAATGATCACCTTGATTATTGACATGGTTATACACACCAATGGATAGTGTTTACAAAAGGAACATTACTTCAAGTACCTTTACTTGTCTATCAGAGGATAAAAGTGCTTCTATTCAGCCAGCACCAATTTTTCCTTTTTCCGGTGTTTTTTATCGTTGTTTGTTTTACTATTATAGATCTTTTGGGAGATAAGCTACAGTCAAGTTATAAAGGGTTAATAATCACCAATGATTGACAGCAATTATGCTTCCCATTTTTACTGCTGTTGGTCGAGAGACTATATTTTACCCCATTACAAAAATGCAACACTACAGTATTCTGTTAATTACAAGCATGGAGTACCTAAAGGTATATCAACACTGTTCTGCTCATTAAATAGTGGTAAGACATTACTTTTTAATTTATATATACTGCCTCTTTTTATCTTTTCTTTGTTGATATTCCCATTCACTCTAAAAAATTCACACAAATTATATTAACAGACCTAAACCATTAATTTTCTTTTATAAAATAAAACCATTATCACCACCTACATCAGCTTATTTACAATGGATATCAATCAGAGTGCACATATATAAAAAAATTAGCCTTTCAAACAAAATAACAGAATTTGGCCCTCACCATAAGTATATTGGTAAAATTTCCAATTGACCTCAAATATGAGCAAGAATCTACAGCTTTTAAACTAATTTCGTGGAATTAAACCAAGGTATTATTCAATAAAATAATTTAATAGATTAACCAAACCATATAAAGATCCATTTTCAAAATAAATAAGCTAGAATGCTTTGCTAGCAGTAAGCAGTACACACAACTATTCCTCCTCTTCTAACTCTTGTGTTACTGCTTTTCTCTTGGGAAACAAAGCCCATTTCATATAATAATAAGTAATATCTTTGTATTAGGATAAAAAAACTTTGTTTTCAAAGAAAGTTTAAACCATTACTTTAGAAATGTCAAGTCTCTACTTGAGGAAAATTTTATTGGTAACAAATACTCTTTCTGATATATAATTCCTAGTGAATGCTTTTAGCTTTCAAGCTAAAATATACACAGATACTTAGTTAATTCTTGGTTGCAAGGGCAAACACAATGTGTCTGCACTATTGGTGCATTCATTTATTTGTATGCATTCTATCCTTCGGTAATAGAATAAAATACATACAGAAAGAGTATAGGCACAGTAGTATGCACGCAAATATGAAAATCATCAGCAGTTAATTCTCTAGGGTATAAAGAAGAGGATATAATCTATGCACTGTACTGTATTCTGACTTATGTTTATCTACCAACAATACTGATAAACAGTAAATGGTAGATTTAAGGATAAAAATATTCATAAAACAGATACAGGTGAGAAAGATCTACACAGACAGTCATTAGCTTGTTGTTCTATGATGCAAGAAAGCCTAGACACAGACTGTTCCAACATTCATTTCATTGTCTGGAATGTACAGTACAGTACAGGGGGTATCTCTGTTTGGTGGAAGGGTCCACTGACCATGTGCTTTAGAATAGGTCAGAGGATAAAATCACATAATTGATTGCATTTTCAATGCCATCAGGTAAGTTCAATTAAGTTGAAATGAACCTATAAAGTGGGCAATGGAAGCTGAATCTTATGGATAATACCATATTTAAATTGCAAAGTGGGCAATGGAAGCTGAATCTTATGGATAATATCATACTCAAATTGCAAAGTGGGGAATGGAAGGGGAATTTTATGGATAATATCATACTCAAATTGTAAAGTGGGCAATGGAAGCTGAATCTTATGGATAATATCATATTCAAACTGCTGGTATTCAATAGCAAATGGCTAAGCAGACTAATTTTCCAAACAGTAACAGTCCCATGGATATGCGAATTAATCCAGTCAGTCGTAGCGTCTTTCAGTTTTATGATAAAAAAGTAATTATCATGTAATGTTCCACAATTAATGCTATTCCTCTTCTATAGCTACCATATAGTTTATTTGTTTAGACCCTTTCATTCCCATTTGTCTTATGGTTTTTGTCTATTTTCATTTTTAGTCAAACAAGCTGGAATAAAATCTTCATAAAGAATTAACCTCAGAAATAATCACTTTTAAGAAAGAAAAGTCAAGCTTAAATACAAAAGTGATACCTGCAAAATATAACAAATTATAAATGTAATTTGGACTTTTCCTAGCTTATACAAACCTGAATCCCTTAAAATAAGTTCAGGCCTTCAGTGGCGCTAGAACAGCCATTGAATCATTAACAAGGTAGTTGGTTAACAATAGGAGGCACAAGATGGGAAGCACCGACCAACCACCCATCACAGAATACCCACTTTTGCCCTTAGGCCTAGGACTGAGAGGGGTGGTTGAGGTGGGAAATTTAACATACAGGACTCAGGTTTCTATAGCTAGCAAAAATACAAATTATTCTGAAAATGATTTATTTGTTGCTGCTCACATACAAACATATAATATTTAAAATGGGGAGACTCACTGATTGGTGGGAGGAAGTTAGTATTATAATACTGTACAGGTATCTCTCTCCCTAACAGGGAGATGGTGTTGGCAGTGTCAGTTCGAGTACATTAAGAGAAATGCTTGGTGAAACACCAACATTTCCTCCCCATTCCCAGGAGAATGGAGGAGTTAGCTTCTTGTATAACTCACCACATCAGGCATGTGATCACAGAGTAACAATTATGGCTGCTTAATCCCCTTGACACCAAAACAAAAGAAAAAAGATAGAAGATAGTCATTCTACCTCTCCCTGAAACTTACGTTGAATGCATTACCCTAGACGGGATGTATTCTAAGTCCCATGAGGGAACAGGGATTGCTACACAACTACTGAGTAGCCCCTTCAAGACTCAAGGAAAAGGGTCCAAGGGTCTGTGGGCAATATCCGTAAAGCAAAGGGACTCATCTTCAGCTCCAAATACGCTGACAGGTAAACCAGATGACAACTGACCGGGCTATGTTTGAGAGTTCTTACTTGAGACAGCAGAGGTATACATTAATGAAAGTCGCATTTGCCTCAAGAAGTCAGAAAGAACAGTATCTGGGTACTTTCTTCTTGTTTCTGCTGGGGCTAATGAGAAGGTTACAACACTCACACATCCTCAAGTAGCACTGCAGTGACCTGATATAATACTAGGCAACTTTGTGTCGACTGACACAAAGGGATATGATCTATATTGTCTGTGATCTGCTGAAAAGTGCTCTGCCTGGAAAGATACGTTCCCTTCAACGTTCTATCTCAGGACTTGCCTGAGAACTAGCAGAATGGCCCACCAATAGACTTGGTGGACATAGCAGTGTCCCACGGAAGGAACCAGGATGGTGAACGAACACATTCCACTCCCCCTAAAGAGTGAATATACTCGATCCCTGGAAGGACAATTCCCTGCTACTGGTAGTCTAGGATGTCAGATGTAAAATAGTCCTGAGGAAATGGTCATAGGGTGGCTCCCAGGGTGCTGGTGATGGTGCATATAAAACCGCTCACCTGCATCATGGGCTGGGCTGTTGATTGGTGTATGTAGGGCCTCTAAACTGCAGTCTTAGGCTGTTCTGGTAATAGGTGCATGTGGGACCACTCACTTCAACCACTGTCATAGTGGTAGCTTTCACACTAGGGTCTCACTCCAACTGACAGACTCAAGGAATCGGCTTGCTGCTAAGATACATTACTCCCTATGGATGGAGGACAAGGATGCTCCTTCTATTCACAGCAGGAATAAGGAAGGTGTGTGAAACACTTCAACTTTGCCTGGCTTATATAATCAGCGTTGAGTCACATCCGAGACCATTTACCTGCATCCAATCCAAGGAAAAACTGTCATACCAGGATCCACCTGACAAAATAATTAGGAATGGCCCTTGGGTGAGATCTGTCCAAACTTCCCAAAGGAGAAGTGTGTTAGCTAGAATTCCCAAGGATTTTTTTCCGAGAGGCCTCCAACTTGACTATTAATGATGCTCCTTCCTTCAAAGAAGTATCTGAAGAAGAGAATAGGAGAGGAAAGTAGGAATTGGTATGGGAGGAAGAAGGGAGAGCAAACTCATTCTTGTCCCCTTGCTGACAGTTCTTCTTTGTTAACATGAGAGGTTCAGAAGTTCGTACTGATCAGGAACAGATGCACTACCTCTCCAAGTTTCCTAGTATGAATACTGTACTGTATAAAGAAAATTTCCATTCAAACAGCATTTCCAGGTATATTATTAGTCCTTTACTCACAGATAAGATCACTCTCGTAATCAGAGGTGAAGTAGTCTCGATCTCATCCTGGAAAGACACTGAAGACATTACTACAAGCGGCCTAACAATAAACACTCAGGTGGATAATTGTGTAAACACCTTAGGAATGAATTAGATGCTTCCAGAATTACCTAAAGCCAATATGCAATAAAAGTAACTTGTGTCACCAAAAGCATGCATTCTTAATCTTTGGAGGCCAAGTATGAAGCAAAAGTTCCACCTGAACGCAGCCAGACAAGTACCCGTTCAGCCGGGAGGAATTTGGACTCGTGCTCCGTCCCAACAACAACTTGTTAGAGCTAACAGAAGAGGACTGGGGAAGATTGTAAAAGACTTCAAATACAAAAATTCCACAATCGTCCTACCTCTGTTGAATGTATAGAAATGGAACCTGGAAGGAAGGTATGAGATGGATTTGGATGGAAGAGGGAAATAAAATACAGTACTAGATAAGGTATCCCCCCTACTGTCATCAGGGGACATACCTCTGAATCACTCCCCCCCTCCTTCTTCTTCCTCCTAACACCCTTCCTGGACTGAGCATGGACAAAGAAGCTGGTGGTGATCATTGATGAGATTTGAAGAAGGCTCAGACTTTCCTCAAAACCCAAGCCAGTCTCCCTCGAAAAACCAGAGCCCTTGAGGGATAACGGGTGGTGAAGAAGAATACTTAAGCACAGCATCCTTTTCCACCTCTACCTCAACATCACCCTTCTGATGGGTAGACCAAAGTGGCTATTTTGTGACAGGCGGGTGGGTGGGCCCTCTTGCACCACCTGTTGGTAACCAACTACCTTGTTAAGATTCAGTGACAGTTCCAACGCCGCTAAAGACATATCTTTATTCTAAAGGGCAAAAGGTTTGTAATGCATATGAACAAACATTATTCTCAACAGAGAATATGTTACAGTCAGATGAGAAAATTTAGTAGTAATAAAGCACAAAAAAATATACTGTACAGTAGTTACCTGCCTCTCCCTCCAGGAGAAATAAACAAATTAGAATGTTGAAAGACTATCTCTTATTGTTCTCGTACCTTGTTAAGGACCTTAGAATAAAACAATAACATATTTCAACATCACATAAGGTCAACATAAAGACAATTTCAAAATCACATCCCCATAAGATAAATCCTTGTCCATATTATACCACGATTATTTAATACCTGACCTGGTCTTATTTTGGGCATGGTCAAGTCAGTGATCATTTATTTCCAATCTCACTCATTTTAGGACATGGTAAGTCAGTAACCAATCATTTTCAATCTTCATGACTACAAACCTGGAACAGAATCTTTCAAATAGGGTATCCGAGCCTCTAGGAGTCTGTACTAGAATAAGAACTATAGAAAAATGTCAAGCAAATAAAAAGGATGAGTAGTCACCTCCATTTTAAAAACTGCAGTACATTCATCACTTATTAATCCTCCAAATAACAGTCATCTCAGCTATGCATTCAAGACCCTGAGGGGTCGAAAGCAAACTGATGAAAGGCACAATCCTACTTCTACTTACTATTTAGGGTTACTTGGCAGAATAACATAAACTGTTATTGATGCCTCTGTGATAGTTTAATTATGTAATACAAACCACAATTTTTAAAAAGTATTTTGTACTTTTCCTAACTATACAAACCTAACAAGAAGCGAAGAAAGTCACCGTCCATAACCTGTGCCCCAACTATGATGTTGCTTGGAGGCTAACCATAGCCGTAGCCTCCACATTTACCAACTCTAAGGCCAAGAATATGGTCATTTGTATCCGAAGTCTATATAATACACTTCAAGGTGTTGAGGTCAATACAACTGCATATACTGGCAGAGGGGAAGGACCAGAGTCCTCTCTAAAGTAAAAGTTGAGTGGCTCGCACAAAGCAAGTTCCTTTTGTCGAAGACTTGCAGATCTGCACAGTCTTTTGCTTCCCTAGCCAGGCTTGACCAGGGAAGTCCCAAAGCTGTTTTAGCTCCTTAAGGAATCTCAAAGAGCTTTTTGACTGCCATCTTCAAACTTTTATTTGGCACTTTTGTTGGCTCCCCTAAGCCGTTAACCTGCCTGATAATGGCCAAGAGTTTCAGAAAAGCTGAATCCGATACAGTCTTTTGCCTCTCTTGTGGCAGAGCCCGGGTCCAATGTTGAAGAGTTTATTGCCTTAAGAGACTCCTTACCTATCGAAGGTGGGAGTGAATCATCGGCATCTTAAAAAGGTCTGTGAGATCTTGATGTCCTCTCCAGTCCCAGTACCATACTCAGACGATACTTTGTAGATCCATCTATGTAAAAGACTTCCCTTGTTCCAGTGCTAGCCTTGAGCTACAAAGTGGAAGCTAGCACTTCTGAAGGGCTAGCACAATTACTCTAGGAAGAATTTCAAACTACTGTGTCCTCGATTTGCGTGACACCTGGTAGCTACACGTGCTCTAGATACGTTTCCCTCTTGATTGGTTTGCTTGTTCCATAAAATCTTGTGGAGAACGATCTCTGTTCTTCCTCCATATTCTGAAATATTTCCAGTGTGCACACATGCTATCTGAAGGAGGGGAACAAAGTGGAAAGCCTGTCCTGTAAAGACAGCTCTTTAGAGAAGTTTGTTCTCTAGCTGAGTATCTACTGTACTGGCGTACTCCCTCCTACGACTTGAAGTAATATGCTCAGGAATACCAAATCTCGCAATCCATCCTGATAGTAAGGTAGATGTACACGAGGTGGACGTTGCAGTTTGCATGCCAGTGAAGTTTCCTCTTCTGAAGACTTTGCCATGGTGGAAGATACACGCTGAAGGGTTATTGTAAACCAAAGCATGTCTTGATGTGAGTGCTCATTTGAAAGATCTTTTTTCTCTAACAGAATGTGCCTCCAAGGGTGAGTACACTTGGGTAGGAGAGATCTCCCTAATGGGAAGGCAAGGATGTGTGTAAGCAGAAGATGCGCTAACTAAAGAGTGCGCTACAGAATTTAATGTCTCCTGGAACTGAAGACCGTATTAGTATCATCCCTTATGCATTCCTAGGAGAGTGTTGTGTTCAGAGTTAATCCCAAAAGTTAAAGAAGAAACTTTTAAAGTCACGTTTGCTTAACTGTTGACAAGGAAACCATCATAAAAATGCTAGAAAGAAAGTAGAGTAAATAAAAGCAATGAAACTTCAGCCAGTGGAAGAACAACTGTTCTCACTAATGGCCGACTTCCAAGTGAGTGCTCAGCGAGTAAACACAGGGGGGTGGGGGGGGGGGGGCCTTCCCTGCTCCTGGCCAGTAACTACCAGCCACCTGTTTACATCTTGTTATAAAAGTTTAATTACCATGTTCCCCAACTTCACTTATATCCTATCCTATGTAAAGGACGAAGATCTACATTTGCGCCACAACAAAACTTTTGCTTCCTTGAATGAACTACTGTATGTCTAAGCTAGCATACACAATATAAGTAAACTAACAGGTTTGTACATCTGATAACATCCATAATAATAAATTATTGTACTGCAGTAGAGTACACTTTTACAGATAAACTAGTTAAGTAAATTTCATTGTTCATAAGCTATAAAAAAAATCTATACAGAACTGCAACTTCTACGACAAGCGCTGAACACATACACAACACGGTTTCACAAAATTACAATCTCCTCTGGAGGCAAAAATCACTCAAAAGCTAGCAATAACTGGACATATATAAGGATGAAAAGCAGCAATAATCACAAAAGCTCATCTACAATGTCTAGAAATCAACAAATTAGCTAAATATTCAAGCTTAACTAAGGTGATTTGATACATTACATTTAATTCCTCTCTTGCTGCCATCATGTGTAGGGTACCAAGAGCTTTCGGATGCTGTTACCGATTTCACCAAAGACGTAACCTTGAAGGATCATTCATTTTCACAGCCAGTAACTCCTGTTCAGAAGCACCAATACAAAACATTCCTGATCCTGAGGAATTTGAGAGGTGCAAGAGACAGCTCAGTATGAATGAACCCCACTTCAATATTTTCTGAAAATAAAAAAAGGGAAGAAAATACTGTTGTTAATTTCTTTTTAGCAATGTTCTATAACCATGATATTAATAAACTGAGACAAACACTAATGAATGATTACATGCTGTGGTCTGGGTGCCTTTTACACAATGTTATTGAATGATACTGAAAAATTACAATTTTGGAAATAACTTGTATTTTTCCTAACCATACAAACCTGAAGCTCTATACTATTAAGATACAGTATATATCGGCGACAGCTGAAACAAGCCGTAAAACTTTTAGCGAGGTGTAACTACCCTCCGCTAGTTAGCGGGGAATAAGGACTAACCACCCCACTCACACATGCAGTAGCCAACACAAGCCACTTGGGGTAAGTGATGGCAGGTCAATATGTATAAAGAGCTTCAGATTTGTATAGTTAGGAAAAATACAAATTACTTCCGAATCTGTCATTTGTTCCAGCACCAAATACAAAAATTTCAGCTCTTTACTATGGAGAATCATGTTTAGGTGGGTGGGAGTACAAGACCAACTGGATGGTCACTGACTTGGGGTGCGTTAGCTGTGAAAAAGCGTAACCTATCACCTCCCTAACTCTTAAAGAGAGATAACGGCCTAAGAAATTGTGCGAAAGTGTGAGAACTAAGCACTGTGACTCAGCCAGGTGAGATCTACCCTGGAGCTAGGTTTCTTTCTTACCTGGGCGTTACCCGATTCCTACCTCGCTGCAGGATCGGGGACATAACAAATATAAATACATATATCAGGTTACATAAGGGACAATGATAACTATCTGCAGTCAGAGGAGGTCAGCTTCCAGAGCTCCTTGGATGATCGAGCCCCAAGAGAGAGGAGAACGAAAGACGAAAAGGCTAGTCATCCGCACATTCATACTAGACTTGCAGCCAAGTAACACCTGCCCTCAATCGACTGCTATTTGTCCTACAAGGGAGCTGAGGTGTTACTAATCACGTTTTGTACAGCCACCACAGGACACATGGAGAATATGTCAAGGATACTGTGGGTTACATCTTGCAGTTAGTGGGCGGTGAATGTTGTTTGACGTTCACACACACTCGCTTGTAATACCTGTCACATTAAAGTTCTTTTTGAATGCCAGGGATGCACTAAAAACGCTGACGTCATGAGCTCTCGGCCTACGGTAAAGAGGGGTTGAGTCCAATCGAGGGGCTCGTTCGACCACTTTCTTGGTGCAGGTAGAGGTTGAGTTCTTTGCAATTCTCCTAAAGCCTGCCAGTACTTATGAATAGTCTATTGACCTGTGGACGAGTTCGGACATTCCATTTCAGGTATTTCCTCAGCGCCCTAACAGGGCATAGTAACAGTTGAGCTGGGTTACATGTAACAGTACGGAGGCTTTCAGTCCGGATGGGCCAAAATCCGCTACAGCCGGATTTTGAGTTTTAGCAATAAACTCCGGGACAAAGTTGAGTGTCACTTGCCCCTACCTCCTTGAATGGTTGACATCATAGGACAGAACGTGTAGCTTGCTGACGCTTTTAGCAGAGTTCGAGGCTAACAGAAAAACCGTCTTTAGAGTCAGGTCACGATCTGAGAAACGACTAAGAGGTTTGTAAGGTACTCCTTTCAGGGATAGCAGTACACGTTCTACATCCCATGGGGACAGTCTGACTTCTGACTTTGGGCATGTGAGCTCGAAACTTCATATGAGGAGAGACAACTCCATTGAGGAGGAAACGTTACCTCCGTTCAGTCTAAAGACAGGGCTTAAAGCTGAGCGATAACCTTTTATCGACAACACTGAGCAATTTTTCCTTCCAAAGGTAAAACAAAAAATCCGCTATCACTGGGATAGTGAAACTGAGGAGAATTACCCCTTCCATGACACCCACGACTCTCGTAAGTATCTTGCCATCCTTCTCGCAACTGGTTGCAAAAAACCTCACACCGTAAGGAGTTGCTGGATAGCTTCCAAACGTGAAGCCGTAACAAAGTTACTGCTCTATGGAACATCTTCACGTATGGTTGTCTGAGTAGATCGGGAAGTGAAGAGAGCTCTCTCAGTGTGAGCAGATGTAGAAGGTCCAGAAATCATTCTGCATGTTGCCACATCAGAGCAATTAGGGTCATCGATAGATCTTGCGATGCCCTTACCTGGTTCATAAGCCTCCTTACTAGGAAGAGGGGAGGAAATGCATAGACGTCCAGATTGTCTCAAGAGTGTTGAAAGGCGCCTTGACAGAATGCCTGGGGATCTGGTACTGGAGAGCAGTTCACTGGAAGTTTCCGGTTGAGGGACGTCACGAATATGTCCATTGTTGGCAAACCCCACAGTCAAGACTTTGTTGGCTATCTGACGATTCAAAGACCACCCGGACCCAACTATTTAAGGCCTCCCGCTCAGTTCGTCAGCCAAGATGTTTCTTTTGCCCCGAATGAAGTGGGCTGAGAGGGCTACCGAGTTGCCTTCCGTCCATCTGATTATTTCCACAGTCAAATGGTAAAGGGGCTGTGAGAAAGTACCTCTTTGTATATTTATTTAAGCCACTACTGTGGTGTTGTTGCTTATCAGCATCACGGAGTGTCCTGAAAGCAGCTGCTTGAAATACTTGAGAGCTAGGAAGGCTGCTCTTATCTCTAGAAGGTTTATGTGGCAGTGTTGCTCGGCCTTGGACCAGTCTGAAGGTCGTGTGCTGCAACAGATGAGCCCCATACCCTTCTTTTGATCCTTCTGTAACAAGCCTCAATTCCAAGGGAGGAGAGAGGTCTACTCCCCTTAGTAGGTTGGTATATGATACCCACCACTCCAGGTATCTCTTCTGCTATGACACTATCAGGACCAGGAGGTCCAGAGTATTTTGTGCTGACACACATCAGAAGGTCTTCAGCTGACACTGGAGAGTTCGAGTACGGAGACAACTGTTGGGTACCAAGGCCTCTAAGGAGGCAAGGTGTCCTAGCAACTTCTGCTAAAGATGTGCTGGCAGTTTGTCTTTACTTTAGAAGAGGGCTTGCTGCTCTTTTCATTCTCACCACTCTTGGTAATTATGGGAAGACTTACCCTTGATTTGCATTGATGTTCATCCCTAAGTATACCAGGTTTTGAGTTGGATGTAGGGAGGATTTCTAGATATTTACCATGATCCCCAGATCTTGGCAAAAGTCGAGAAGCCTGTCTTAATGAAGGAGAAGAGCTTGGGCATCTATGTTGTCTACAGTTTCCCCAGCCAGTTCTGACTAGGGAAGTTCTAAAGCACGTCTTGAGACTTGCAAAGCCCCGAAAAACCTATCAACTGAAGTTTACCTTACCTTAATCGGAGCTCTGGTTGGCTCTTCCAGACCACTGATCTGCCTGATAAGAGTCAGAACCTTAAAAAATCTTCACTCAGAGCCTGGGTCTTTTGCCACTTCCGGAGCAGGGCATAAATCAGGAGCTGAAGGATTGACAGTATCCAATGACTCCTCACCTCTCAGCCAAGCGGGGAGTCATCATGTTCGTAAACTTGTCAGCGGTTTTTATGGAGGCTGCTTCTCCTGTGGTGGTGTAGTGGTTTGTAGATTTAGTAGGGCCTTGATATAAGGGCCCTATAGAGGAGGGAGTATTGGTTACACTTCCTCCATCTCTCCGCCACCCGCTCGACATCTTCCAGCTCAAACAGTAAACTTCCCTCAAAAGTGGAGTTTCTAAGCCTAGACACCTCGGTTAGTGGGACCTTCCGATGGAACTTTTCTGTTCTAGATTCCAAACGCTTGACGATGATGTTCGTCCACAGGTTAACCACCTGGTGGGAGAGGAACTCAATTGTCCTGGTGCCGTACAATAGAAAGGGCTTCATCGACCTCCTTGTGAACCCCTGTGACCAGTCCTCAGTCCTGATCAGGTGGCCCACAGACCCCCAACCACGAAGTAGCCTGCATGGCATACTTCGCGACCTTCTCTTGGTTAATGATCTCAGAAGCCGAGGAGACGGAGAGCCCAGACAGTCTCTCGAAGGCGACTCCTCTGGTTAATGCCTCTACGGAGTGGTCTAGAGGCAGGGATAGAATAGACTTGTTGATAACCTCGTAATAACTCCTCTACTGCACAAAAGGCGGCAAGAGGAGTTTCAAGGAGGAGCGTACTCAGAGTGAGCTAGAGGAGCCGGTAACCTGGGAGACTGCCTTCTTCCGGACACTCTTCAACCCCTTAGACCAAGGCAAAGCTGCACAGGCCCTTGGGGTCTCTGAGTGCCTTAAACATGGTCCAGGACCGTGTCTTTGCCATCTTGAGGGGCTGTCAATGGATCTGACAAGACGGTGATGGCTCTCATGCAGACCAAGACCTGCTTCCGTCAATTTTGGGCTAGCGGTTCTAGATAGGTAGTCGCCCTCAAGGTCGAAATTGTCTTCCACCTCCGAGCTCTCACCCATAGGAGCCCGGGGTGTGTCGAAATTGTCGGGATAGGCTGTCGGAGAGGCGTCTCTTGCTGACATCCTGGAAGGAGAAGCTCCTCTTGACCTCTCTTGCTGAGGTGCAGAAGCTCTTGCCAAGGACTTCGGGATTGTTTTCGAATCCTTCGGCTTCTTACAACAGGGGAGGCATTCCTCCAGAAGAGATGGCATAGAGGCTGACTTCCCTGAGGGGACGTCTGTCCTCTTTGGAAGGAGGAATAACATCTGATTGAATGGTCTTAGGTGGAGGGACCACCTCTATAGGAGTGAGGCAGAAGGAGTCCGTCAGAGAGACCTCTCTATCCTCCGAAGGGGGAGCAGCCTTATCCTCTTCTTTTTCCTAGCTGGGTTCTCATCTCCCCCATTCCTCTTAAGGGGGGAGACAGGAATATCCTGCAAAGAGGGTCTGGATAACACGGACCCTTCAGACCTGTGCCTGGGGTCAGACAGGGTAAAGGACCCGGGGAGGTTTGCTGTTTCCAGGGGGATCCTGGGAGTGCTGGCCATCAACTGTGTGCAGAGGAGAACCCGTCACAGCTAGTCACACTGTCTTAACCAGGTGGGATCCTTCCCACTTAACGTGCTGGCCAGAAAAATCCTTTGAAAGGCTGGCGGCATTAGGTCCAAGCACCTGAAAGGAAGAGTTAACTCTCCTACCTGGTAAGTCTCGCACCAGTCTGACCACTGGGGCCTTTGTTGATCCCTCCAAGTGGCAGGCTGTTGGGCCTTTGAGGATTCCCTCTTGAGGGGGAATGGAATCAGTCGTTCGCCCTGCAGGGGTTCCTTTGGTATTGGCACCGGGCTAATGTACCTGGATGATGTGGACTCTTCTTGGGGGAGTGGAGAATAACAATGTACATCGCGACGGGAATCGTCACTGCGGGGCGAGTTGGTCTGGGACAGGCCAGGAGGGAGAGTCTTGTACTCCCCTCCCCTTGGCGATAGGCACTTGCGTACCTGCTAGTGCCCAGGTGAAGCAATCAGTCTAGGTGATCGAAGCGAGGATGAACAACGAGGTGCTGACAAGCGGCGAGTTGGGGAACACCTAGCTGACGAATGCCGAGGAGATGGCAATCTGCAAGCTCTGGGAGGCACTCGCTGGTCTGACTGGCGCCAATGCGTCTGATGGTAGCAAGACTGACATTGGTTGTCTCGTGAGGGGTGAAGGTCACGCAGCGACAAGTGATGATCACGAACAGCCAGGCGAGACTGACGTTGGTTGTCTCGTGAGGGGTGAAGGTCACGCAGCGACAAATGATGATCACGAACAGCCAGGCGATGGTCACGAGGTGACGGTGTCCGAAGACAAGTGATGAGGAGCCGGTGAGTGATGAGCAGCTGGCGGGTGACGAACCGCTGACGAGAATCTGAAGGCTCAGCACAACAGTCCTTGACAGGATAAAAAAAAACATCTTACTGCAAGGGAGGGAAGAACATCCAGGGTGGCAAGTAGTGATGAACTGAGAAACCTGACGAACCCCAGAGGGAACGTCCGAGCGGTTCCTCCGGAGAGGGAACCTGGTCTAACAGTTAGGGTCGATAAACGTGGGTCTCTTGAATTTCTCGGGAACAGAGTCTCCATGGGGGTTCTGTCTCGCGAATGAGAGGTGACCGCCCGAAGGAGAGACTCACCTCGGACTTTGCTCCACCCAACGGAGGAGTCGGCTCAGCAGGGGGGGGGGGTTTAGCGCTGTCTTCGGCGTCAACAGCAAAGCAGACAGAGCAGCAGCAACTTCAGAGTTGTCAAGGACTGCACTCATCTGCATAGGATCCACCTCCGAGGAACCAGGAGTTTGCTTCCTTTCGGCAACTAGTTGGAGGAGCTCAAGCAACACCTTCCTCAATGGGGCACTAGCCAAGCCCAGCGATAGCCATACCTGAAACAAAAAACTAAAAAGAAGGCGCTCCGGAGGGGAGGGACAGAACTCTTCTGATCAAGCAGGAGCTTCGGGAAGAGATCGGGGGGTAAAAGAAGTACAAGACTGCTTCGAATTGAGGAAGACCTTAAAGGCAATGAATCTCTCCTATACTTCTTTTTGAGCCAACGCCCAAACCTCTCCCACTGAGAGGCAGACCACTCCCGGCACTCACAAAAAGTGTTGTCACGATCACACCGCCGACTTCTACAGGATGGACACAGGTGGTGCGGGTATGTTTCCAGGGAGGACATAAAGGTACCGCAAGAGCGGCCATCAGGTCCAGGACAAGTGTGCATGAGGCGGATATGGAAGAACACAAAAAATCTGAAAAAAAAAAAAAAAAATTATTGCAAACACAAATGGCAAGTCAAAAAACAATGGAGGTAGAGCGTGGAAATTTCTGTTCTCTACCCAAGCTAAAAGCAAAGTGGGTGCTCAGCCCAGGTGTGTGACTGAGTGGGGTAGCCAGTTAACCCCCACTCCAGCTAACTAGCAAATGGGATGGTTATCCCTCACTAAAAGTCTTATGGCTCATCTTCCAGCTACGCCAAAAGTAATATCCCTATAAATAGCGAGGGTTTGCATAGAGTGACGGAACAATGAAAAATTCTAATGTGAAGAAAACAGGTAATTCAAAATCCTAAAAAATACACTGCCAGTATTTCAATTTCATTGAACTATTGGGTCAAGTTACTATGGTAAAAATTTGAGGTGTTTGAAGATTGACAGACGCAAGTCTGTTCAGATATGCCCTTTCTACATGACGTTACCACCAGTCACCTCTACTAGGACTAGTTTGCGGGTGTGTCCGCCATTCTACAAACTTACCCAGAATTGAATAAACCTAAACTGAAAACAAGGAAAATTCACTTTTAATTCATATTTTATATCCCTTAAATGATATTGAGGATGAATTGCACAAAATACTTTAAACCATTAAAGTAGAATCCAAAATCTATTAAAAAATGCACCATTTAGATAAATAAAAAAAATGTTATCTGGTCGTGCATGTAAAATTGAAAACACGAATAAACAATAAAATAAAATTCTATTATGAATGATTAGTGTATATACAGTAACCAATTAATATGAATGACATCGCGCAAATAACATTTTAAACACATGACGTCGCCCATTTATCCAACTGGTTATGGTATGATTTATGCATATCTGCTACTTCTAACTGATTAAATAGTTTCTTGCTAAGATACCAATGATTATTATGTACATGGGGCTTAAAAAAACCAAAATGAGTGATTTGTACCAAGAATAATAGTCAAAAATACATAAAACACAAATAACCCGTTGGATATTTATATGGTTCATGTACATGGTAAGAAATTAAAGTACTGTTATAATATTAAGGTGAAGTAACCTAAAAAGGTACGTAACTTTCATTTACATAGGCTCCAGAGCCAGGCTAAATGTCATTATAGGCTACTGATAAGACAAGGGTGGATAGACCATGTAGGACATTGTATCCTAGAGTAGTTACAGTAAAGTACAGTACTTCAGGCTACCCTGCAGTAGCCTACGGTAGGCTATACAGTACAGTAATGCCTAACCCTACACTCTAACCCTTATAGCAGGATACCCTGCAGTAACCTACAGTAGGCTACACTTACAGGATAGACTGTCCTATCGAATGATTATTTTTCAGGCTGGAGAACAGAGGTACTTAATCAGATAACAAAAATAATCAATTTCAAATCTAAAGACATTTGAATAATACATCATGTAACCAAGGGTTAGAAATGGGTGGTTCCCTCCAATTACAGAAAGGTCAGGTCAAAGGGACGAAGTCTAGGCTAACGAGCATGTGACAGGATAAGCCTCCCACATCAAAGGGAACATCCCACTTCACCTCCAATTAACTGCAAACCCCAGCAACCCAAAATACCACGATGTTTATCAAAAGACAGGTAATAAACAACCTTATCCTAATCAAATACTTACTCTAATAGGGTCCTCCTCCTCCTCACTCCCACTTCTTGAGACTATTCTGAGGAGCCTTAATCCTAAAAAGGCTAGAACCGAGTCGAGAAGGACATTATCCTCGTCTGATAACCAGTGGATAGTATTTTCTAATCAATTCCACCTCGAAATGTTATTTCATCATCTCAGAGACATCAACAACATATCACCTCACTCGAAACCAAAATAATAATCAACCAGACACAACTGATAACAGCGCCATGATCGTCTGTCTCGCTAACTAACTTCAAAACATAACCATAGCAGATATTTTGTATCTTTTTTCAATAATATTTAGGTCATAGATTCATTCAGAATCTTAATATCATTTATTCTTAACATCATTAAGCCATAACACCTTAAAATTTCTCTATACCAGTAATTTGGCGCATTTTGTAGTTTTAAAGTATGGATTTACAGAAAACGGAAATTTTTGGGTTTGGAAGAAAGAAAACGAACAGAGCTCGAGTAATCACGAGCTAGCGGAAATGTGTACAAAAGTACTATCTTCTTTATCATGCTTAGTATCCTCTGTACACACGGCTTACATATTTGCCCTATATAAACAATATCAATTGAAGGGGGAGCATGGATATTTTTTTTATTAAATGTATTGATCCTAGTATGGTGGATTGTAAATATCATTCATTCCATTCGGTGAAGGATTTAGCATTTACTAATAGACTGTCATTTCAATTTTGTCAACTTCATTGAGTAGATATGTTTAATTTTGTGTCGTAATTAAAGGGGAGTGCATTGACCAGATCTCCACTGAAAATAGAAGCAGAGGAAGAAAAAGAAGAAGATGATGATGATGATGATTACTGCCGCTCGGTATCTACGACTCACAATATATAATGTCTTTTGAACACTATCTCTCCCTCTTTTGAGTTCAAGATGGAAAGAATAAAGAAAATAGATGTCAAAACAAGTAAGACTGAGGCCGATTTCGGTAAGAATGTATAATTATGTAATGCTGTCTAACGTGCTGCCGTTCCCAAGTATAGTGGGATATTGAATGAATGAAGTGACTCTCTCTCTCTCTCTCTCTCTCTCTCTCTCTCTCTCTCTCTCTCTCTCTCTCTCTCTCTCTCTCTCTCTCTCTCTCTCTCTCTCCTCATGTTGTCATTTCTTTAAAAACAAACGTCAAAGTGAATTGAAGAATGTTATTTCCATCCTACATTTGGACTGACAAGCTTACACTAATAAGAAGTGACTGTTTACAAAATATGGAACCTTGATGAACGGGTTTCAGATCTTGTAGTGTCATTTGTGAACACTATGGTGAATTAGAAAATATATCTCATGAATTTATTGAGACCTGATCTTAACTGAAATGAAATTAAATGGAGGAAATCAAACATAAAAGTGAGGACAGAAGAGGGTGTTTGTGTTATATTTGCTAGGTTAAGTTTCATTGGTGCTGTATTATAATATGTGAATTATTTACTTTTAAAACCCTTAAGAGAAGAATCTTTAAAATAAACTATGATAGGAACAATAATAGCATTAGATATATATATATATATATATATATATATATATATATATATATATATATATATATATATATATATATATATATATATATTACTAATACTATTATTGTTCCTATTAAGGTTTATTTTAAAGATTCTTCTCTTAAGGGTTTTAAAAGTAAATAATTCACATATTATAGTATAGCACCAATGAAACTTAACCTAGCAAATATAACACAAACACCCTCTTCTGTCCTCACTTTTATGTGTGTGTGTGTGTGTGTGTGTGTGTGTGTGTGTGTGTGTGTGTGTGTGTGTGTGTGTGTGTATGAAGGTTGCATTAGATTTTATAAGGGGTAATGATTTAAAAATGTACAATATCTTTAAAACCATACATCTTACATCCTACGTAAGTTCTGAGTGTAAGGTCTTGAAACGTTTACAAGATCCTCCTGTCAACTTGGATTGAGAAAATATCTCACAATAAAATCAAAGGAGTCGAAACAAGACATGGACGAATTGAATTTGTAATAATAAAAAAGAGGTCACTAGAAATAGCCTCTGTCAATGTTCCGTCAAAACTTATTTTTCTATAAATGACACATATAGGCCTATGTATTTAAGGCATCAGAATAAACGGATTGTTCGTAAGAAAGGGTTCCCTAACATGCCTCGTCAAAACCCTTTCTTTTATCTTATTTTTAAATGACATATAAACGAAGTAGATGTCAGAATAACTGAAATGTTTACGAAGAGGAAATATAAAACCTCGGTATCTATAAATATTTACTCAAAATATAGATATCTTTGATAAAAATTAAGGTATGACGAAAAATAACTGTCAGTCAAGAAGAGATGTACAGCAGAAAATTTAACTTTTTTTTTATAGTATCAAAGAAATATGTCTGGACTCAAAATTAATTCACCAAGTGACAAAATTATCTCAATTTTCGGCATGAAATGTATATGTAATTAAGATACTCGAAAGTTTTTTTTTTGAAATCATTGCTGGAAGTTTTAGTAGACTTCTGTATATATGAAATACTAAAACTAAAACTTTTAG
>NC_090730.1:15828797-15848797 GCF_036898095.1 Palaemon carinicauda
CTCTTTAATACTTTTTTTTTTTTTACTTCAAACGATAGCAATAGAATTAGTAATAGTTTTTATGAAATATATTAACTACACAAGAGAGTAATAAATTCAACATGAAATATAAAGGGGAAATAATAGAATTCCCGAAAATCTTTCAATTATCTGAAAATATTCGTCTCTGTATGAGTTGTGCGTATATTTTTTTTCCAATATTTACAAATTTTCTAAACTTTTTGCTATATAAGAAGGACCTGCCAATAAAATGATCACGTCTGTACGACTACAGTACATCATGGCACCAAAAAAGATAAAGAAACAGAAAATATCTTCAGGAGAATCAAGAGAACGACTTCAACCCCACACAGATGCTGAGTCTGAAGCAGAGATGAGAATCTTGAGACATCGTCGTTCTTCACAGGAATTCCAGCTTGAGACAGACTCCATGAAGCAAAAGATAAGACATTGCATGGTTTTTATTCTCCTGGATCATATGACAAACGAAGGAAATCTGTCGTGTGAAGACGAAGGGAATCATCCTTTATCTACTTGTCGACGGTATTCGAAGAACGGCAGGAATTCCCGGTCATCTGAAGAGGCTTGTGACCGCCATCTTGTAGTAAACACCTCGAGGAAGTCTGACCGAGTCGAAGACGTTCTTGAAGACCCTTTTGGAATGCAGACAACGAATTATCTCCGGGGTCCACTTGACTTCGTTTCTTACGCTACTGAGACAAGTTCTTCAACTCTGAGTAGTAAAGGAGAAGCTTCACTCTCAGCTCTACTGCAGAAATACAACCTCGTGTACATGGAAGATGATGAATTGAAATTTTACATGAGACGAGCTAAAGAAATTGGAAGAGGGACATTTGGCCGAGCTTTTCTGGGAGACGTTAATGGAAGGAAGGTTGTTTTGAAGCAGATATATGACGATCGCAGCTTCTTCCAGGAAATGAGAGCCCTCTTGGTGGTCAAGGGTATGCAAGGACATCAGCAAATCGTAGCTGTCAATGCTTCTAACTTAGTGATCGTTTCGGAATTTGCTGGATTGGACCTCCACAAATGGATCATGTTCAGGAGATTCGGGAAGACAGAGAACATGCTCTTCGTCAACATGGTAGCCAGATCTCTCCTCGACTTTCACGCCCTAGGTTACACTCACAACGACATCAAGAGTAATAACGTTTGTATCGCAAGGACAAGGAAGACAATGGAGGTCACCCTTATCGACTACGGCGTTGCTTCGAAAGAAGGGGAGTTCCAAGGAGTGGAAGGTTCGAAGGTCTCTTTCATGGCGCCAGAGTTATTCAAAGGAGAGGGAGTATCACCTGCTTCTGATGTTTATTCTCTTGGATTTATGCTCAACGAACTGGTGATCTCCGGAAAACTTAGGAAGATACCCGATGAACTCAAGGTTTGGATCGAGGACTCTTTGAAGGAAGATAAGGATGCGAGACCTACGCTGGAAGAACTTGTGCAGCTGACCCACCCTGACAATTGATGTTCTCTGTCTGTAAAGATTTGTAATTTTAATTTTCATTCATGAAAGGCAATATGTTTTTATAGAAAGAATTGTATTTTGTTTGATAAGGGAAATTTTTTTGTGAAATAAAGCAAAAGCTGAATATATATATTTTTCTTAACCACTTTACAAAATTTAGGAAATTTGATTTTTTATTAATTTATATAAAATATTCAATTAGAAATAAATCTACTTATATATCATTAAGAAAATAATAAACAATATATATAAACTAAATATATAGGATTAATTAGAACAATATTCTTTGTAAATAATCACCACGATCATAATTTTAAAATCTTCCCCAGAATTAAAAGAAGGATAAGTATAAGGTGAAGAGATTTGGGAAAACAAAATGATATTTCGAAAATTAAAATGCCACTTTTTCTAAAGAGTAAAGTATTTAATCAGGTGGTCCTACCAGTATTAACTTTTGCCTTTGAAGCTTGGAGATTTACTAAAGTCTTAGAACATAAGTTACTTACTTAACAGAGAGCTATGGAGAGAATAATGATGAGGATAATAGTAAGAGGCACAAAAAGAGCAACCTTTATAATAGAGCAAACTAAAGTAGAGTATATTTTAACACATAAGAAAAAGAAATTGACATATGCAGGACATATAATGAGAAAAACAATAGATGGACATTAAGAATAACGGAATGGGTACCTAGAGATTGCTAAAGAAACAGGAGAAGGAAAAGAAGACGATGGGTTGATGAACTAAAGTAGTTTGCGGGTATAAACTTGCATAGAAAGACCACAAACAAACGTAAGTGGAAAGACATGTCTGAGCTCTTTGTTCTGCAGTGGACTAGTAATGTCTGATGATGATGAATATAATCTTGATGAAATCATCATCCATATAGTGTTGCCTGACATAACTAATGATCCTAAATGCCTAGCAAATTATTTTATTGATTATTTTGAGGAAAAAATAAATCAAATCTGCTCCAGTTTTCACAACATCGGCACAACAGAGCGAAGGAATACATCAGCAACAGGTGTAAATAAGCTAAGGGTATTCAAAGAGTTAAGTCAGAGTGATTAGATGAGAATAATAAAGAAAGTAAAAAAAACCTACTGCGGAAATGATCAATTTCCAATTAATGATATAAAAGATGCAGAAAATTTCGCCAGACTACAAGAGACCTACCGAAACATGGTAAATATGAGTCTAACACAGGCAGTTTTCCCTGATTGTGAAAAAGTTGCATGTATCAAGTCTGTGTATAAAGGAAAAGGTGATGCAGACAATTTAAGTTCATATAGGCCAATATCAAATCCGTCATATTTTTCGAAAATTATTGAAACTGCTGTACACGAACAAACCTGGAAACATCTGAAAAAATCTAATGCCATACCTGATGATCAATCTGCATACAGAGAAAATTACTCCACAGAAACAACAGTGTTAGCGATAAAAAATGACATAACAGAAATTATAACCAATGGCAAGTGTTGCATTCTTGTGATGCTTGATCTAAGTGCAGTATTTGATACTGTAGAACATACATATCTGATAGAAGACCTTAAAGCTGTGGGCATCGTAGAACGAGCATACGACTGGTTTGTGAGTTATCTTGAAAACCGCAAAGTTAAAGTAGTAATATCAAATGTTGAATATGAGACAAGAAAACTAAGCAAAGGGGTGCCTCAAGGCAGTTTACTAGGTCCTCTCCTGTTTGAAATTTACACGATTGAACTGGCAAATATACTTGAAACTCACAGAGTTAAGTTTAAAATATACGCTGATGATACACAATTCTATTTCCCAATAGAATCAGTTGATGAAGCTAAAAGAAAGATACATGAAATAATGAATGACATTAAGGCTTGGATGTTAACAAAAAAACTCAAGCTCAATGAAGATAAAAGTGAATGTATTCTTTTTGGAAATGAAAAAGATATAAAAAGAATCGAATGCTTCCAAAGAATTGAAATAGGTCAATCGATCATTGACCTAAAGAAATCTGTCAGGAATCTTGGAGTAATCATGGATGATAGACTGACAATGAATGAACATATAAATAATATGGTAAGAAATTGTAACTATCATATTAGAAACATAGCATTTATTAGTAAATACTTAGATGAAAAATCTATGGCCATACTCATTAATCACCACATATTTTCAAGAATTGATTACTGCAACTCACTGTTCTATGGCTTACCAAATTATCAGCTGAAGAAAATTCAGAGAGTATAAAACAGAGCCGCTAGATTAATAAAAGGACTACTCAATAGGGAAAGTGTTACCCCTGCACTAAGTAAGTTACACTGGCTACCGGTAAAAGCGAGAATTGAATACAAGCTACTCTTACTAACGTTCAAGATACTGAACCAAAATATCTAAAAGAATGCCTGAATAAACTAGAACTAGAAACAAATGTTAACACAAGAAGTGCGAGTGATAAACATAGGCTATCTGAACCAAGAACTAATAGTAAATTTGGTGAAAGGGCTTTTAGCTACTGTGCGCCTAGACATTATAATAAACTGACAACTGAAATGAAGGACCTTAAGGGAGCAATTGAATTTAAGAAGAAACTAAGGACATTACTTTTCACAAGATCATATGATTTGGAAGATGCTACAATCAAAGAATTGTATAAGTAATAATGAAAATGTTTCGTTAGATGATTAATATGGACCCGCCCGAGAAGTAGTTCACTCGACTTCAGTGGAGGGTTGGATTTAAACCCAAAACAAGTAAACAAGCAAGTAAATGCAGAACAAAGGCCTCACACATGTACTTCCACTCTCGTCTATATAATGGTCTTTCTATGCCAGTCTATCCCCACGAATATTCTTAGCTCGTCAATTCAGTCTTCTCTTCATTCCCCTGCTTCTTTTGCAATATTTATGAAAACCATTTTGTCATTCTCAGTGTCCATCTATTACCTATAATTCTCATTATATCATATGTCCTGCCCATGTCTATTCCTTTTTTTTATTACAGGTTGTTAGAATATCCTCTACTTTAGTTTGCTCTCGTATCCAAGTTGCTCTTTTTCGGATTCTCTTAGCTTTATTCCCATCACTATTCTTTCCATAGCTCATTGAGTTATAAGTAGCTTATGTTCTAAGGTTTTAGTAAGGCTCTAAGTTTCCGATGCATAAATTAATAATGGTAGGACCATCTCATTGAACTGTACCACATTCACCTACTGAGCAATTTGATTTGTTGATGAGCTTTATATGACAATTAATTCACGAGATATGACCATTATCGTGTTCTTTTTAATAACAGATTTGCGGAGTAATAGTCACGTGACCAAGAAGTATTTGACCTTCTGACTACTTCTAGGCCACATATTTAATTTTCGTATGCAAGTCTGTGCAATGGCAAGTGCCAACTCAAAGTACTTTTGGAGATATTATTATTATTATTATTATTATTATTATTATTATTATTATTATTATTATTATTATTATTATTATTATTATTATGTAAGCTACAGCCCTAGTCGGAAAAGCAAGGTGCTATGAGCCCAAGGTCTCCAACAGAGAAAAATAGCCAAGTGAGGAAAGGAAATAAGGAAATAGTTAAACGATATGAGAAATACTGTATAATTAAAATGAAATATTTCAAAAACAGTCACAACATCAAAACCGATATTTCATATAAAAACTATAAAAAGACTCATGTCAGCCTATTCAACAAAAAAAACATTTGCCACTAAAGTGTCTATCCATCTATCTATCTATATACCATTTATCCGTGAGGTGCTAAACTTGAGTACAAGTCTACTATAGGACCTGACCAGCCACAGGGTATCTAAGAAATTTCATATACGCGTTTTATGGAAACGAAGTGTTCAGATGTTAGAATCTTATGAGGAATCACTTCATACAATTGCAGACTGTCCAAAACTTGCTTTATTCCTTTCGAATGGAAGGAATGGTTCAGTCACAAAATTGGGGTTATTCTGGAAGAGGGTCGAAGCATTGCCTGGCTCTCAAATATGATAGATAAACTAACAAGCATACTTATATGCTGTATGTATATAAATATATATATATATATATATATATATGTATATATATATGTATATATATGTGTGTGTGTGTTTGTTTGTGCGTGCGTCTGTGTGTGATTTTGTATACTATATATATATATATATATATATATAAATGATTTAATATGCATATACTGTATATATATATATATATATATACATATACACATATATATATAAATATAAATATGTATATATATATATATATAAATTTATATATATATATATATATATATATCTATATATATATTAGTGTACGTGTCCCATTGAAAGAACTGCTAAATATTTAGAAAGATATGCGCTCACACCCCCACCTATCTCAACAGGGTATGACTACTCTCTCTCTCCCCCTTACAAGACGACGGGAAAAGCTATATGGAACCACAATACATATATATATATATATATATATATATGAATATATATATGTATATATATTAATGTAAATGTATACATACGCTTATATATATATATACATATATATATATATATATATATATATTCGTATATAAATTATATGCTTAACATAAAGAATAAAGAAATTATAGTAAAATTCACGGAAATTTTCCGTCTATATGAGAATATTCGTCTTTTTATGAGTTGTGTTTATATGTTTGTAAAATTGAGAGAGAGAGAGAGAGAGAGAGAGAGAGAGAGAGAGAGAAATGGGATTAAAGATTTTGAATAATTGGACCAAATTCAAACGAAGTTAAGTGTGCTGAAAAGAAAGAAAAAAGAGAAAATTAAATAGGTCTAATGGAACGAGAAATAGATATCACAGACGGACTATTGACTTCAATACTAAATTTACATAACCAAATATTTGATTTATTTTGTATTAGTGACTGAAAATAATATAATAAAAGACTCGATTTTTACCCAATATTTAAAAATTTTCTAAACTTTTTGCTATATAAGAAGGACCTGATGATAAAAAGATCACATCTGTAAAACTACAGCACATCATGGCTCCACAGAAGATAAAAAGACAGAAAATATCTTCAAGAGAATCAAGAGAACGACTTCAACCCCACACAGATGCTGAGTCTGAAGCAGAGATGAGAATCTTGAGACATCGACATTCTTCACAGGAATTCCAGCTTGAGACGGACTCCATGAAGCGGATGATAAGACATTGCATGGTTTTTATTCTCCTGGATCATATGATAAACGAAGGAAATCTGTCGTGTGAAGACGAAGGGAATCATCCTTTATCTACATGTCGACTGGATTCGAAGAACGGCAGGAATTCCCGGTCATCTAAAGAGGCTTGTGACCGCCATCTTGTAGTAAACACATCGAGGAAGTTTGACCAAGTCGAAGACGTTCTTGAAGACCCTTTTGGAATGCAGAGAACGAATTATCTCCGGAGTCCACTTGACTTCGTTTCTTACGCTACTGAGACAAGTTCTTCAACTATGAGGAGTAAAGGAGAAGCTTCACTCTCAGCTCTACTGCAGAAATACAACCTCGTGTACATGGAAGATGATGAATTGGAATTTTACATGAGACGCGCTAAAGAAATTGGCAGAGGGACATTTGGCCGAGCTTTTCTGGGAGACGTTAATGGAAGGAAGGTTATTTTGAAGCAGGTATGTGACGCTCGTAGCTTCTGCCAGGAAATGAGAGCCCTCTTGGTGGTCAAGGGTATGCAAGGACATCAGCAAATCGTAGCTGTCAATGCTTCTAACTTAGTGATCGTTTCGGAATTCGCTGGATTGGACCTCCACAAATGGATCATGTTCAGGAGATTCAGGAAGACAGAGAACATGCTCTTCGTCAACATGGTAGCCAGATCTCTCCTCGACTTTCACGTCCTAGGTTACACTCACAACGATATCAAGAGTAATAACGTTTGTATCGCAAGGACAAGGAAGACAATGGAGGTCACCCTTATTGACTACGGCCTTGCTACGAAAGAAGGGGAGTTCCAAGGAGTGGAAGATTCGAAGGTCTCTTTCGTGGCGCCAGAGATATTCAAAGGAGAAAAAGTATCAACTGCTTCTGATGTTTATTCTCTTGGATATATGCTCAACGAGCTGGTGATCTGCGGAAAACTTAGGAAGATACCCGATGAACTCAAGGTTTGGATCGAGGACTCTTTGAAGGGAGATAAGGATGCGAGACCTACGCTGGAAGAACTTGTGCAGCTGACCCACCCTGACAATTGATGTTCTCTGTCTGTAAAGATTTGTAATTTTAATTTATGAAAGGCAATATGTTTTTATAGAAAGAATTGTATCTTGTTTGATAAGGGAAAATATTTTGTGAAATAAAGCAAATGCTGAAAATGTGTTTTTCTCATCTTCACTTAACAAAATTTGGGAAATGAGATTTTCCAGTTTATTTAAAATTTTGAGGTGGAAGTATATTACTTATTTTTAGTTAAAAAAGAATAAGCGCAATAAGCAATTATATATAAATTAAATGTAAAGGATTAACAATAACATTAATATCAATTGGAAGTAAAGACCATGATCATATTTTTAAATTCTTCCACATAATACAGAGAAGGATAAGCATAAGATAGAGAGATTTTGGAAAACAAAATAAGTTCATGAAAAGTAAAATGCCACTTTTTCTCTAAAGAAAAGTATTCAATGAGATGGTCCTACCAGTATTAATTTATGCATCAGAAACTTAGAGCCATACTAAAACCTTAGAACATAAGCAAGTTATAACTGAAAGAGTCATGGAAAGAATAATGATGGGAATAAAAGTAAGACAGAAAAAGAGCAACTTTGAGGCGAGAGCAAACTTAAGTAAAGGATATTCTAACAACTTGTAAGAAAAAGAAATTGACATGGCCAGCACGTGTAATGAGAATAACAGTACAGTGGTAGGTTGGCTAGGGCACCAGCCGCCGTTGAGATACTACCACCAGAGAGATGTTGGGTTCTTAGACTGGCCAGACAGTACTAGATTGGATTCTTTTGTCTTGTTACAGCTCATTTTCCTTTTGCCTACACATTTACCGAATAGTCTGGCCTATTTACATATTTTCCTCTGTCCTCATACACCTGACAACACAATTCTTCCTTGCTCAAGGTGTTAACTACTGCCAAATGATATTGTTGGCAGTATATTGATGGTGAAAGTGCTTCCTGTAGGTTATGTGGTGAATCACGTAAGCATACACTACATCATTATATATTGGAATGTAGAAACTTATCAGAATTCAGAAATGACAGTTTTAACAATGTAAGAGATCAGGTATATTATTTTTTTAAATAATGATGTTTGTACCAAAATTGTCAAAAAGTGTCCTAACTTTTACTGGAACAAATAACGTAGGCATTGTTTGATTTGTTTGTATAATACTGTTTGATGATATTATGTATGTATATTTCACTATATTCGTTAGCGGGTTTATTAGCATGCTAATGCACCCCATTTGGTGTCATTTTATGTCAATAAATCCTTTGAATTTGACTTTGAAATTGAATTGTTCTGTGGCTACTTTCCTCTTGGTAAGGGTAGAAGAGACTCTTTAGCTATGGTAAGCAACTCTTCTAGGAGAAGGACACTCCAAAATCAAGCCACTGTTTTCTGGTGTTGGACAGTGTCATAGCCTCTGTACCATGGTCTTTTACTGTCATGGAGTAGAGTTCTCTTGCTTGAGGGTAAACTCAGGCACACTGTTCTATCTTATTTCTCTTCCTCTTGTTTTTTAAAGTTTTATAGTTTATATATGAAAGATTCATTTTAAATTTGTTACTGTTCTTAAGATATTTCTTTTGAATTATTAATTACTTTTCTTTTAGTTTTCTTATTTTCTTTCCTTAATGGACTATTTTCCCTGTTGAAGCCCTCGGGCTTATAGCATTCTGCTTTTCCAACTAGGGTTGTGGCTTAACAAGTAATAATAATAATAATAATAATAATAATAATAATAATAATAATAATAATAATAATAATAATAATAATAATAATAATGGGTCCCTAGAGATTGCAAAAGAAGCAGGGGGAGGAAGAGAAGACGATGGATTGAAAAATTAAGGAAGTTAGCCGGTGTGGACTGGCATAGAAAGACCATAAACAGACACAAGTGGAAGGACATGTCTGAGGCCTTTGTTCTGCAGTGGACTTGTAACGGATGATGATATAAATACATATATACATACAAAAAATGGGAGTCGTCAGGGCTACCCCTCATTTAATTAAGTAGGGCACGGAAGGAACCAGTCCCGCCCAGACTCGTTAGTTTTTTTGGTCGCTGCAACCTCACCATCCTTGTAAGCTAAGGATAGGGGATCTTGGGGAGCCTATAGATCTATCTGCTGAGTCATCAAGTGATGAAACAGACATGGTCCTAGCTTGGGTGGAGAGGGGGCTTGGGCGCTGATCATATATAATATGGTCAGTATGTAGGGCTTTGTCTTGCTTGATAGAGCAATATCACTGTCCCTTGCCTCTCTTAGTTATGAGCTGCCTTTAAACTTTAAACTCTGAAAAGAAGATGCTGTTAATGTTAAATCAGGATCTATTGTCTAAATTTCTAAGTAAAAATGTGACCGAGATCGATCAAACCGAATTGATTCGAAAAAAAATTTCCCTTATTTTTTATCATTAAACCGAATTAGTTCATTTGCGTTCATTACATTGTTCTGAAGGCGTCTCAACTGTACCACATTCACCTACTGAGCAATTTGATTGGTTGATGAGCTTTATATGTCAATTAATTCACGAGATATGACCATTATCGTGTTCTTTTTAAAAACAGATTTGCGGAGTAACGAAGTGTTCAGAGGTTAAAATCTTATGAGGAATCACTTAATACAATTGCAGACTGCCGAAAATTGCTTTATTCCTTTCAAATGGAAGGAATGGTTCAGTCACAAAATTGGGGTTATTTCGGAAGAGGGTCAGAGCATTACCTGGCTCTAAAATATGATATATAAACTAACAAGCATACATATATGCAGTATGTATATAATATATATATATATATATATATATATATATATATATATATATATGTATGTTTGTGTTAGCGTGTGTGTGAGTGTGCGCGATTGTGTATTCTTATATATATATATATATATACATAGATGATTGCATATGCATATATATATATATATATATACATATATATATACGTTTATATATAAATATAAATATATATAAATATATATATTTATATAAACAGTGTATATATATATATATATATATACAGTATATATATATATATATATTAGTGTACGTGTCCCGTTGCAAGAACGGCTAAATATTTAGAAAGATATTCGCTCACACACCCACCTATCTCAACAGGGTATGACTACTCTCTCTCCCCCTTACATGACGGACGGGGAGAGCTAGATGGAGCCACAAAACATATATATATATATATATATATTAATGCATATGTATACATACGCATATATATATATATATATATATGTATATATATTAATGTATATGTATACATAAGCATATATATATATATATATATATATTCGTATATAAATTATATGCTTAACATAATATATAAGGAAATTATAATAAAATTCACGGAAATTTTCCGTCTATATGAGAATATTCGTCTTCTTATGTGAGTTATGTTTATATGTTTGTAAAATTGAGAGAGAGAGAGAGAGAGAGAGAGAGAGAGAGAGAGAGAGAGAGAGAAATGGAATTAAAGCTTTTGAATAATTGGACCAAATTCAAATGAAGTTAAGTGTGCTGAAAAGAAAGAAAAAAAAGAGAAAATTAACTAGAACAAATGGAACGAAAAATAGATATCACAGACGGACTATTGACTTCAATATCTAAATTTACATAACCAAATATTTGATTTATTTTGTATTAGTGACTGAAAATAATATAATAAAAGACTCGATTTTTACCCAATATTTAAAAATTTTCTGAACTTTTTGCTATATAAGAAGGACCTGATAATAAAAAGTTCACATCTGTACAACTACAGCACATCATGGCTCCAAACAAGACAAAGAGACAGAAAATATCTTCAAGAGAATCAAGAGAACGACTTCAACCTCACACAGATGCTGAGTCTGAAGCAGAGATGAGAATCTTGAGACATCGTCGTTCTTCACAGGAATTCCAGCTTGAGACGGACTCCATGAAGCGGATGATAAGACATTGCATGGTTTTTATTCTCCTGGATCATATGACAAACGAAGGAAATCTGTCGTGTGAAGAAGAAGGGAATCATCCTTTATCTACATGTCGACGGGATTCGAAGAACGGCAGGAATTCCCGGTCATCTAAAGAGGCTTGTGACCGCCATCTTGTAGTAAACACATCGAGGAAGTCTGACCGAGTCGAAGACGTTCTTGAAGACCCTTTTGGAATGCAGAGAACGAAATATCTCCGGGGTCCACTTGACTTCGTTTCTTACTCTACTGAGACAAGTTCTTCAACTCTGAGGAGTAAAGGAGAAGCCTCACTCTCAGCTCTACTGCAGAAATACAACCTCGTGTACATGGAAGATGATGAATTGGAATTTTACATGAGACGTGCTAAAGAAATTGGCAGAGGGACATTTGGCCGAGCTTTTCTGGGAGACGTTAATGGAAGGAAGGTTGTTTTGAAGCAGATATATGACGCTCGTAGCTTCTTCCAGGAAATGAGAGCCCTCTTGGTGGTCAAGGGTATGCAAGGACATCAGCAAATCGTAGCTGTCAATGCTTCTAACTTGGTGATCGTTTCGGAATTCGCTGGATTGGACCTCCACAAATGGATCATGTTCAGGAGATTCAGGAAGACAGAGAACATGCTCTTCGTCAACATGGTAGCCAGATCTCTCCTCGACTTTCACGCCCTAGGTTACACTCACAACGACATCAAGAGTAATAACGTTTGTATTGCAAGGACAAGGAAGACAATGGAGGTCACCCTTATCGACTATGGTCTTGCTACGAAGGAAGGGGAGTTCCTAGGAGTGGAAGGTTCGAAGGTCTCTTTCATGGCGCCAGAGATATTCAAAGGAGAGGGAGTATCACCTGCTTCTGATGTTTATTCTCTTGGATTTATGCTCAACGAACTGGTGATCTGCGGAAGACTTAGGAAGATACCCGATGAACTCAAGGTTTGGATCAAGGACTCTTTGAAGGAAGATAAGGATGCGAGACCTACGCTGGAAGAACTTGTGCAGCTGACCCACCCTGACAATTGATGTTCTCTGTCTGTAAAGATTTGTAATTTTAATTTTCATTCATGAAAGGCAATATGTTTTTATAGAAAAAATTGTATTTTGTTTGATAAGGGAAAATATTTTGTGAAATAAAGCAAATGCTGAAAATGTTTTTCTCATCTTCACTTCACAAAATTTGGGAAATGAGATTCTCCAATTTATTTAAAATTTTGAAGTGGAAATATATTACTTATTTTTAGTTAAAAAAGAATAAGCGCAATAAGCAATGATATATAAATTAAATGTAAAGGATTAACAATAACATTAATATCAATTGGAAGTAAAGACCACGATCATATTTTTAAAATCTTCCACATAATACAGAGAAGGATAAGCATAATATAGAGAGATTTTGGAAAACAAAATAAGGTCATGAAAAGTAAAATGCCACTTTTTCTATAAAGAAAAGTATTCAATGAGATGATCCTACCAGTATTAATTTATGCATCGGAAACTTAGAGCCATACTAAAACCTTAGAACATAAGCTAGTTACAACTGAAAGAGTTATGGAAAGAATAATGATGGGACTAAAAGTAAGACAGGAAAAGAGCAAAATGGATGCGAGAGCAAACTTAAGTAGAGGATATTCTAACAACTTGTAAGAAAAAGAAATTGACATGCACAGCACGTGTAATGAGAATAACAGTATAGTGGTAGGTTGGCTAGGGCACCAGCCGCCGTTGAGGTACTACCACCAGAGAGATGTTGGGTTCTTAGACTGGCCAGACAGTACTAGATTGGATCCTTTTGTCTTGTTTCAGCTCATTTTCCTTTTGTCTACACATTTACCGAATAGTCTGGCCTATTCTTTATATATTTTCCTCTGTCCTCATACACCTGACAACACTGATATTACCAAACAATTCTTCCTTGCTCAAGGTGTTAACTCCTTCCTTATGATTGTTCAATGGTTACTTTCTGGTAAGGGTAGAAGACTCTTCAGCTATGGTAAGCAGCTCTTCTAGGAGGACACTCCAAAATCAAACCACTGTTTTCTGGTGTTGGACAGTGTCATAGCCTCTGTACCATGGTCTTTCAGTGTCTTGGAGTAGAATTCTCTTGCTTGAGGGTACACTCAGGCACACTGTTCTAACTTATTTCTCTTCCTCTTGTTTTTTAAAGTTTTATAGTTTATATATGAAAGATTCATTTTAAATTTGTTACTGTTCTTAAGATATTTCTTTTGAATTAGTAATTACTTTTATTGTAGTTTTCTTATTTCCTATCCTTAATGGACTATTTTCCCTGTTGAAGCCCTCGGGCTTATAGCATTCTGCTTTTCCAACTAGGGTTGTAGCTTAACAAGTAATAATAATAATAATAATAATAATAATAATAATAATAATAATAATAATAGTAATATTAATAATAATAATAATAATAATAATAATAATAATAATAATGGGTCCCTAGAGATTGCAAAAGAAGCAGGGGGAGGAAGAGAAGACGATGGATTGAAAAATTAAGGAAGTTAGCCGGTGTGGACTGGCATAGAAAGACCATAAACAGACACAAGTGGAAGGACATGTCTGAGGCCTTTGTTCTGCAGTGGACTAGTAACGAATGATGATATACTTATTTACATACATACATACATACATACAAAAAATGTGTGTGGTCAGGCCTACCCCTCATTTAATTATGTAGGGCACGGAAGGAACCACCATGTTTGACGTGGGAACGTCCCTGACTGGTGAACGCCAGACTGGTGTTCGAGTCCCGAACAGACTCGTTAGTTTCTTTGGTCGCTGCAACCTCACCATCCTTGTAAGCTAAGGATGGGGGATCTTGGGGAGCCTATAGATCTATCTGCTGAGTCATAAAAAGCCATGGTCCTAGCTTGGGTGGAGAGGCGGCTTGGGCGCTGATCATATATAATATGGTCAGTCTGTAGGGCATTGTCCTGCTTGATAGAGCAATGTCACTGTCCCTTTCCTCTGTCAGTTATGAGCTGCCTTTAAACTCTCAAACTCTGAAAAGAAGATGCTGTTAATATTAAATCAGGATCTACTGTCCAAATTTCTGAGTAAAAATGTGACCGAGATCGATCAAACTGAATTGATTCGAAAAAAATTCCCGTATTTTTTATCATTAAACCGAATTAGTTCATTTGCGTTGATTGCATTTTTCTAAATGCGTCCCAACTGTACCACATTCACCTACTGAGCAATTTGATTGGTTGATGAGCTTTATATGACAATTAATTCACGAGATATGACCATTATTGTGTTCTTTTCAATAACAGATTTGCGGAGTAATAGTCACGTGACCAAGAAGTATTTGACCTTCTGACTACTTCTAGGCCACATATTTTAATTTTTGTATGCAAGTCTGTGCAATAGCAAGTCCCAACTCAAAGCACTTTTGGAGATACTTATTATTATTATTATTATTATTATTATTATTGTTATTATTATTATTATTATTATCATTATTATTATTATTGTTGTTGTTGTTATTATTATTATTATTATTATTACTAGGTAAGCTACAACCATAGTTGGAAAAGCGAAGTGCTATGAGCTCAAGGTCTCCAACAGGGAAAAATAGCGAAGTGAGGAAAGTAAATAATGAAATCGATAAACGATATGAGAAATACTGTATAATTAAAATGAAATATTTCAAAAACAGTCACAACATCAACACCGATATTTCATATAAAAACTATAAAAAGACTCATGTCAGCCTATTCGACATAAAAACATTTACCACTAAAGTGTCTATCCATCTATCTATCTATATACCATTTATCCGTGAGGTGCTAAACTTGAGTACAAGTCTACTATAGGACCTGACCAGCCACAGGGTATCTAAGAAATTTCATATACGCGTTTTATGGAAACGAAGTGTTCAGAGGTTAAAACCTTATGAGGAATCCTTTCATACAATTGCACACTGCCCGTAACTTGCTTTATTCCTTTCGAATGGAAGGAATGGTTCAGTCACAAAATTCGGGTTATTCTGGAAGAGGGTCGAAGCATTGCCTGGCTCCCAAATATGATAGATAAACTAACAAGCATACTTATATGCTGTATGTATATAAATATATATATATATATATATATATATATATATATATATATATATATATATATATATATATGTATATATATGTGTGTGTATTTGTTTGTGCGTGCGTCTGTGTGTGATTTTGTATACTTTTATATATATATATATATATATATATAAATTATTTATTATGCATATACTGTATATATATATATATATAGATATATATATATATATATATATATATATATGTATATATATATATACATATATATATACATATATATAAATATAAATATGTATATATATATATATATATATAAATTTATATATATATATATATATATTAGTGTATGTGTCCCATTGAAAGAACTGCTAAATATTTAGAAAGATATGCGCTCACACCCCCACCTATCTCAACAGGGTATGACTACACTCTCTCTCCCCCTTACAAGACGACGGGAAGAGCTAGATGGAACCACAAAACATATATATATATATATATATATATATATATATATATATATATATATGAATATATATATATATATATATATATATATATATATGTATATATATTAATGTATATGTATACATACGCTTATGTATATATATATATATATATATATATATATATATATATATATATATTCGTATATAAAATATATGCTTAACATAATATATAAAGAAATTATAGTAAAATTCACTGAAATTTTCCGTATATATGAGAATATTCGTCTTTTTATGTGAGTTGTGTTTATATGTTTGTAAAATTGAGAGAGAGAGAGAGAGAGAGAGAGAGAGAGAGAGAGAGAGAGAGAGAGAGAGAGAGAGAGAGAGAGAGAGAGAGAGAGAAAGAGAAATGTGATTAAAGATTTTGAATAATTGGACCAGATTCAAACGAAGTTAAGTGTGCTGAAAAGAAAGAAAAAAGAGAAAATTAACTAGGTCTAATGGAACATAAAATAGATATCACAGACGGACTATTGACTTCAATATCTAAATTTACATAACCAAATATTTGATTTATTTTGTATTAGTGACTGAAAATAATATAATAAAAGACTCGATTTTTACCCAATATTTAAAAATTTTCTAAACTTTTTGCTATATAAGAAGGACGTGATAATAAAAAGATCACATCTGTAAAACTACAGCACATCATGGCTCCAAACAAGCCAAAGAGACAGAAAATATCTTCAAGAGAATCAAGAGAACGACTTCAACCACACACAGATGCTGAGTCTGAAGCAGAGATGAGAATCTTGAGACATCGTCGTTCTTCACAGGAATTCCAGCTTGAGACGGACTCCATGAAGCGGATGATAAGACATTGCATGGTTTTTATTCTCCTGGATCATATGATAAACGAAGGAAATCTGTCGTGTGAAGACGAAGGGAATCATCCTTTATCTACTTGTCGACGGGATTCGAAGAACGGCAGGAATTCCCAGTCATCTAAAGAGGCTTGTGACAGCCATCTTGTAGTAAACACATCGAGGAAGTCTGACCGAGTCGAAGACGTTCTTAAAGACCCTTTTGGAATGCAGAGAACGAATTATCTCCGGGGTCCACTTGACTTCGTTTCTTACGCTACTGAGACAAGTTCTTCAACTCTGAGGAGTAAAGGAGAAGCTTCACTCTCAGCTCTACTGCAGAAATACAACCTCGTGTACATGGAAGATGATGAATTGGAATTTTACATGAGACGAGCTAAAGAAATTGGCAGAGGGACATTTGGCCGAGCTTTTCTGGGAGACTTTAATGGAAGGAAGGTTGTTTTGAAGCAGATATATGACGATTGTAGCTTCTTCCAGGAAATGAGAGCCCTCTTGGTGGTCAAGGGTATGCAAGGACATCAGCAAATCGTAGCTGTCAATGCTTCTAACTTGGTGATCGTTTCGGAATTCGCTGGATTGGACCTCCACAAATGGATCATGTTCAGGAGATTCAGGAAGACAGAGAACATGCTCTTCGTCAACATGGTAGCCAGATCTCTCCTCGACTTTCACGCCCTAGGTTACACTCACAACGACATCAAGAGTAATAACATTTGTATCGTAAGGACAAGGAAGACAATGGAGGTCACCTTTATCGACTACGGCGTTGCTACGAAAGAAGGGGAGTTCCAAGGAGTGGAAGGTTCGAAGGTCTCTTTCATGGCGCCAGAGATATTCAAAGGCGAGGGAGAATCACCTGCTTCTGATGTTTATTCTCTTGGATTTATGCTCAACGAGCTGGTGATCTGCAGGAAACTTAGGAAGATACCCGATGAACTCAAGGTTTGGATCAAGGACTCTTTGAAGGAAGATAAGGATGCGAGACCTACGCTGGAAGAACTTGTGCAGTTGACCCACCCTTACAATTGATGTTCTCTGTCTGTAAAGATTTGTAATTTTAATTTTCATTCATGAAAGGCAATATGTTTTTATAGAAAGAATTGTATTTTGTTTGATGAGGGAAATTCTTTTGTGAAATAAAGCAAAATCTGAATATATATTTTTCTTATCTTCACTTTACAAAATTTAGGAAATATGATTTTTTATTAATTTATATAAAATCTTCAATTAGAAATAAATCTACTTATATATCATTAAGAAAATAATAAACAATATATATAATATAAATATATAGGATTAATTGGAACAATATCCTTTGTAAATTATCACCACGATCATAATTTTAAAATCTTCCCCAGAATTAAAAGAAGGATAAGTATAAGGTGAAGAGATTTGGGAAAACAAAATGAGATTTCGAAAATTAAAATGCCACTTTTTCTAAAAAGAAAAGTATTTAATCAGGTGGTCCTACCAGTATTAACTTATGCCTTTGAAGCTTGGAGATTTACTAAAGTGTTAGAGCATAACAACTTAGAGAGCTATGGAGAGAATAATGATGGGAATAATAGTAAGAGACACAAAAAGAGCAACCTGTATACTAGAGCAAACTAAAGTAGAGTATATTTTAACACATAAGAAAAAGAAATTGACATGAGCAGGACATATAATGAGGAAAACGATAGATATTAATTAAGAATAACGGAATGGGTCCCTAGAGATTGCGAAAGTAACAGAAGGAAGAGAAGAAGATGGGTTGATGAACTAAAATACATTGTGGGTATAAACTTGCATAGAAAGACCATAAACAAACGTAAGTGGAAAGACATGTCTGAGCTCTTTGTTCTGCAGTGAATTATAGTAATGTCTGATGATGATGAATATAATCTTGATGAAATCATCATCCATATATAGTCAAATGCAGAACAAAGGCCTCACACATGTACTTCCACTCTCGTCTATATAATGGTCTTTCTATGCCAGTCTATCCCCACGAATATTCTTAGCTCGTCAATTCAGTCTTCTCTTCATTCCCCTGCTTCTTTTGCAATATTTATGAAAACCATTTTGTTATTCTCAATGTCCATCTATTACCTATAATTCTCATTATATCATATGTCCTGCCCATGTCCATTTTTTTTTTTAATTACAGGTTGTTAGAATATCCTCTACTTTAGTTTGCTCTCGTATCCAAGTTGCTCTTTTTCTGTCTCTTAGTTTTATTCCCATCATTATTCTTTCCATAGCTCTTTGAGTTATAAGTAGCTTATGTTCTAAGGTTTTAGTATGGCTCTAAGTTTCCGATGCATAAATTAATACTGGTAGGACTATCTCATTGAATACTTTTCTTTATAGAAAAAGTGGCATTTTGCTTTTCATGACCTTATTATGTTTTCCAAAATCTCTCTATCTTATGCTTATCCTTCTCTGTATTATGTGGAAGAATTTAAAAATATGATCATGGTCTTTACTTCCAATTGATATTAATGTTATTGTTAATCCTTTACATTTAATTTATATATCAATGCTTATTAGGCTTATTCTTTCTTTAATTATAAATAAGTAATATATTTCCACTTCAAAATTTTAAATTAACTGGAAAATCTCATTTCCTAAATTTTGTGAAGTGATGAGGAAAACACATTTTCAGCATTTGCTTTATTTCACAAAATATTTTCCCTTATCAAACAAGATACAATTTTTTCTATAAAAACATATTGCCTTTCATGAATGAAAATTAAAATTACAAATCTTTACAGACAGAGAACATCAATTGTCAGGGTGGGTCAGCTGCACAAGTTCTTCCAGCGTAGGTCTCGCATCCTTATCTTCCTTCAAAGAGTCCTTGATCCAAACCTTGAGTTCATCGGGCATATTCTTGAGTCTTCCGCAGATCACCAGCTCGTTGAGCATAAATCCAAGAGAATAAACATCAGAAGCAGTTGATACTCCCTCTCCTTTGAATATCT
>NC_090730.1:15853797-15871297 GCF_036898095.1 Palaemon carinicauda
ACCCTCTTCCGGAATAACCCCAATTTTGTGACTGAACCATTCCTTCCATTCAAAAGGAATAAAGGAAGGCTCGAAGAGTCTGCAATTGTATGAAGTGATTCCTCATAAGGTTTTAACACCTGAACACTTCGTTACTCCGCAAATCTGTTATTAAAAAGAACATGATAATGGTCATATCCCGTGAATTAATTGACATATAAAGCTTATCAACCAATCAAATTGCTCAGTGGGTGAATGTGGTACAGTTGGGACACATTTAGAAAAATGCAATCAACGCAAATGAACTAATTCGGTTTAATGATAAAAAATACGGGAATTTTTTTCGAATCAATTCAGTTTGATCGATCTCGGTCACATTTTTACTCAGAAATTTGGACAGTAGATCCTGATTTAACATTAACAGCATCTTCTTTTCAGAGTTTAAAGGTTTAAAGGCAGCTCATAACTGACAGAGGCAAGGGACCGTGACATTGCTCTATCAAGCAGGACAATGCCCCACAGACTGACCATATTATATATGATCAGCGCCCAAGCCGCCTCTCCACCCAAGCTAGGACCATGGCTTTTGATGACTCAGCAGATAGATCTATAGGCGCCCCAAGATCCCCCATCCTTAGCCTACAAGGAGGGTGAGGTTGCAGCGACCAAAAAAACTAACGAGTCTGAGCGGGACTCGAACCCCAGTCTGGCGTTCACCAGTCAGGGACGTTACCACGTCAAACATGGAGGTTCCTTCCGTGCCCTACTTAATTAAATGAGGGGTAGCCCTGACGACTCACATTTTTTTGTATGTATATATGTATTTATATCATCATCCGTTACAAGTCCACTGCAGAACAAAGGCCTCAAACATGTCCTTCCACTTGCGTCTGTTTATGGTCTTTCCATGCCAGTCCACACCGGCTAACTCCCTTATTTTTTCAATCCATCGTCTTCTCTTTCTTCCCCTGCTTCTTTTGCAATCTCTAGGGACCCATTATTATTATTGTTATCATTATTATTATTATTATTATTATTATTATTATTATTTTTATTATTATCATTATTATTATTATTATTATTATTATTATTATTATTATTATTATTATTACTTGTTAAGCTACAACCCTAGTTGGAAAAGCAGAATGCTATAAGCCAGAGGGCTTCAACAGGGATAATATTCCATTAAGGAAAGGAAATAAGAAAACTACAATAAAAGCAACTAATAATTGAAATAAAATATCTTAAGAACAGTAACAACGTTAAAATGAATCTTTCATATATAAACTATAAAACTTTAAAAAACAAGAGGAAGAGAAATAAGATAGAACAGTGTGCCCGAGTGTACCCTCAAGCAAGAGAACCCTACTCCAAGACAGTGAAAGACCATGGTACAGAGGCTATGACACTGTCCAACACCAGAAAACAGTGGTTTGATTTTGGAGTGTCCTCCTAGAAGAGTTGCTTACCATAGCTAAAGAGTCTCTTCTACCCTTACCAAGAGGAAAGTAACCACTGAACAATCATAAGGCAGGAGTTAACACCTTGAGCAAGGAAGAATTGTTTGGTAATATCAGTGTTGTCAGGTGTATGAAGACAGAGGAGAATATATAAAGAATAGGCCAGAATATTCGGTAAATGTGTAGGCAAAAGGAAAATGAGCTAAAACAAGAGAAAAGGATCCAATGAAGTACTGCCTGGCCAGTCAAAGAACCCAATATCTCTCTACTGGTAGTATCTCAACGACGGCTGGTGCCCTAGCCAACCTACTACTTTACTGCTATTCTTAATGTCCCTCTATTATCTGTTATTCTCATTACATGTACTGGCCATGTCAATTTCTTTTTCTTACAAGTTGTTAGAATATCCTCTACTTAAGTTTGCCCTCGCATCCATTTTGCTCTTTTTCTGCCTTAGTTTTATTCCCATCATTATTCTTTCCATAACTCTTTCAGTTATAACTAGCTTATGTTCTAAGGTTTTAGTAAGGCTCTAAGTTTCCGATGCATAAGTTAATACTGGTAGTACCATTTTATTAAATACTTTTTTCTTTATGGTGGCATTTTACATTTCATAACATTATTTTGGTTACCAAAACCTCTGTGATCGTGAGGTTTATATTCAAATGATAGTAATATTATAATCAATATTTTTGTTTTCATATGTTATTGGTTATTGGGCTTATTCTTTTTTAATCAAAAGTAAGTAATTCATATCCCCTTTAGGATTTCATATGAATCATTGAAAATCTAATTTATCAATTTTTATACAGTAAAGATGACAATAAAAACATATTCAGCATTTGCTTTATTTCACAAATATTTTCCGTTATCAAACCAAATAGCCTACAATTCTTTATAGCAAAACATATTGCCTTTCATGAGTGAAAATTAGAACTACAAATCCCTACAGATAGAGAAGGAACCATCAATTGTCAGGGTGGGTTAAAAGAAATGGCCAAAACTCTCCTCGACTTTCACGCCCTAGGTTACACTCACAACGACATCAAGAGTAATTATGTTTGTATCGCAAGGATAAGGAAGACAATGGAGGTCACCCTTATCGACTACAGCCTTGCTACGAAGGAGGGAGAGTTTGAAGGAGTGGAAGGTTCGAAGGTCTCTTTCATGTAGCCAGAGATATTCAGAGGAGAGGGAGTATCAACTGCTTCTGATCGTTATACTCAACGATCTGGTGATCTGCGGAAGACTTAGGAAGATCCCGATGAACTCAAGGTTTGGATCGAGGACTCTTTGAAGGAAGATAAGGATGCGAGACCTACGCTGGAAGAACTTGTGCAGTTGACCCGGCAGAAGCTGAGATAGTCATATATCTGCTTCAAAACAACCTTCCTTCTATTAATGTCTCCCAGAAAAGCCCGGCCAAATGTCTCTCTACCAATTTCTTTAGTGCGTCTCATGTGAAATTCCAATTCATCATCTTCCATGTACACGAGGTTGTATTTCTGCAGTAGAGCTGAGAGTGATGCTTCTCCTTTACTCCTCAAAGTTGAAGAACTTGTCTCAGTAGAGTAAGAAACGAAGTCAAGTGGACCCCGGAGATATTTCGTTCTCTGCATTCCAAAGGGGTCTTCAAGAACGTCTTCGACTCTGTCAGACTTCCTCGATGTGTTTACTACAAGATGGCGGTCACAAGCCTCTTTACATGACCGGGAATTCCTGCTGTTCTTCGAATCCAGTCGATAAGTAGATAAAGGATGATTCCCTTCGTCTTCACACGACAGATTTCCTTCGTTCATCATGTTATCCAGGAGAATAAAAACCATGAAATGTCTTATCATCCGCTTCATGGAGTCCGTCTCAAGCTGGAATTCCTGTGAAGAACGACGATGTCTCAAGATTCTCATCTCCGCTTCAGACTCAGCATCTGTGTGAGGTTGAAGTCATTCTCTTGATTCTCCTGAAGATATTTTATTTCTCTTTGTCTTGTTTGGAGCTATGATGTGCTGTAGTTGTACAGACGTGATCTTTTTATTGAAGATTTTTAAATATTATTCAAATATCAAGTCTTTTATTATATTATTTTCAGTCACTAATGCAAAAAAAAAAAAAAAAAAAAAAGATTTGTTCATGTAGATTTAGTTATTGAAGTCGATAGTCTGTCTGTAATATGTATCTTTCTTTCCATTTGACTCTAGTTACTTTTCTTTTTCATATTTCCTTTCAGGACACTTAACTTCGTTTGAATTTGGTCCAATCACTCAAAATCTCTCTCTCTCTCTCTCTCTCTCTCTCTCTCTCTCTCTCTCTCTCTCTCTCTCTCTCTCTCTCTCTCTCTCTCTGTCTCTCTCTCTCTCTCTCTTAGAAACATACACACAATTGACATTTAGAGATGAATAATCCCATAAATACGAAAGACTTCCGCTAATTCCATTATATTTCCTCCTTTATACATCACGTTAGCCTTATATGTTTATACATATATATAAATATTTTTGGGCTCAAGCCATGTCGTCCTGATGGAAGTTCCTATAGGGTAGCTTCCTAGGGTATATTACAACTACGGCGATATTCCCAGAGAATTTACCTTAAGGTACCAGAATTCTAACTCCTGGAGCGAGTATCCCTCGTGAAAGGGATATCGCGACATATCAGAGGACGTATTCTAGACACGTCACATGGCAATCTACGACCTGAACAGAGATTTCGTCTCGTAGGAGGGAGATTGACGAGATACGAATTCGGGAAAGAAAAAGGGGAGCCGCTCCCAAGGCTTCCCTATCCCCCGATTCGTATGCGTGCCTGGCGCCAATCCTGGCGCCATCTGTATTCCTTTTTGCGTAGCTTAACAACTCGGTGTTTTTTCCTGTTTTTCTCGCAAATCTTGGATTTATTCAGCTTTTCATGGCTTCTCCGTCTTCGTTGGCCTCGGATAAGTTGAGTATAGTGTCTGTTATGTATAAATGTAGGCTCTTGGTAAAATTTTGAGTGATTAATAGGATTAATCTTTGACACAAGAGCTGTAGCCTACCAGAGGTGTCCTGGACACTGTCACTCGCTAGGTATAAATTAGTTAGTCAGAGTGACATTCCTGGTTGTTTTGCTTAATAAATTTTAGCTATTTAGCTTTACATAGGATTTCCTTTCGTGCTTAGTATTATTTGGCGAAGTATTCGCCATTCTGGCCTACGCTAGGCCATGTAGCCTAGTCGTTTGGTCCTAGTACTTAATGCATGATTTTGGTTTTTCCGAGTGTAATTAAAATTTTATTGAAGCTTTAGGCTATATTTTATACATTTTAGACTGTGTGGAATATTTCCAAGATTGTATACGTGAGAGTTTCGGTGAATTAGGTAATCGATTCTCTTGGTGCCTAGGCTAATTGCTTATGGAGCCTTAGTATACTTTATCATACTCCCCGGTTGCTTTCTTTTCTTCGGAGAAGGTATGCAATCCCTTTCCCTCTGTTTAAGCCTTGGGCTTATCCCTAAGTGGTTTTTTCCGAATTTATTTTCGATAAAACTATACTAGGGTGTTACTGTACCTTCCTGTTCCAGCAAAGTCTGGTTCAAAGAGGGACAGAACAACAGAGTTTTTAGTCTGAGTCCGTGTTGTCTGGCTTGGGGCAGAGTCCCCCTCGCTGACCTAACACTTACAAAGGGAGCTTAGCTCCCTTAGGTCACTACCGAAGGTTTCTGTAAGTTATGATTCCTTCTTTTGTGATCGACCAGACTAAGTCCTGTTGCTGTTCTTGGGGGAGGATAAAATCTTCCCTTGGGAGTAGCAACGCCTTCCTTGCTTTGGTGCTCTGGAAGCTGGCAAGTATTGCTGGCCCTTTCCCTTAGATCTCCCTTAGGCTAAGACAAAGTTCTTGGCTGCGGGTGATCTGTCACTAAAGCAAGGTAGGCAGGACCCTCTTGTCCCTTCCCCCTCTATCTCCGTAATGGCCTAGCCATTACTGTACTGTACCTTGCCGGCCGGCAGAGCTGGCCGGCAGGGGTATTACTGTACTGTACGTCATTCTACTTCTGGACCTAGTATAGGTTGGGATGTGGAATTGACTAAGCCCATTGCCGGCCGGCAGAGATGCTGGCCGGCAAGGGTCTTATGTTTTCGAGTGCTGCCCGGACCTCTCTTGGTCCCTCATCCATGCCTGCCGGCAGAGCCGGACGGCATTGGTCAAGGAAGCCTGAATTAAGTTTCTCCCCTTCCTTATATGCACTCTTTCGGTTGCCGGGCTTGGGGGGTTGTGTACACTCTTATCCCGGCATCCATTCTATTTTCTTCTAGTGCTGTACCTGTCCCGGCTGCCGGCCTATGAGGCCGGCAGCCGGGCAGGTGTAGTCTTCTGGTTCTTTTGCTGCCGGCTGGCATCGGTCTTGTACCTTTGCCGGCCGGCTTATGTCAGTCCTTGTCTGCCGGTCACCAAGAGTGTGGCCGGCAGCTGGGTACTACCTTGTGTAGTTGCTGGCCGGCAGTCATTGCCGGCCAACACTGGCTGTTGCCGGCCGGCAGCTGCTGCCGACCGGCACAGGCATTTGAACCAGAGTGCTGCCGCCCTATAGCTTTTAAGTAGTATACTTTAAAGCTAGTTGTGGTGTGTGCCGGCCGGCAAAGGCAGGCCGGCACACATCCTCCTATACTGTACTAGTATTCTTCTGTATAGCATATACAGTAAGAAGAAAACTATAGTAAAGGTTTAGGTACAGCACTGTATCTTCTAACACTATTGTGCTTTCTTGCACAGCCCTTTGCTGTTGCCCTCAGATAGGAAGCAGAGTTCTTCCCTGTCTATTATCCAGGATTTTAAAATCATTGCCTAGGTGTGATCTCCACCTGTTTCCTCTGGAAACCTTGCATTGGTTACTCTAGTAGAGATAAACCATTTTGATTTTATTATCTGGAAGGCTGCAACAATGGGTTGTGAGGGAAACACAAGTGTGTGTCTTTCCTTTCTGAATTGTTATGCTATACTATGCATATCCAGTGATACATAGTTCACTTGATACTCATGGAAATTTCTTCTCTTTACAGAAGGACACTCCGAAGTGGGGAAGTGCTTTCTGCAATGTCAGCAGCAAGAACCTCTGCGGACATGAGTTTTGTAGGAGACACGCAGCATACGCTGTCTCCAAGGATGATCTCCGGTATTGGGACCCTCAGGTATGTACTGTGTGCACTAACCTGATTAATGAGACATTTAAATAGCTAGGAAGAAGCTTCGTACCTGGGTAAGGGGCTTCCAAAAGAACACTTCTGGCCCTTATCTTCCAAGTGAGAAGATGAGGGCGTATTTTTTCCCTAAGGCATCAGCTGATGCAGTGATTCCCCAGCCTCAAGAGGAGATCCCCTAAGTTCAGATCCAGGTGGATGCTGAAGTCGCGGTCGCGATGCAAGACATCCAACTAAATGACAGGATATCTGATGTGGACGGGTGTCAGGAGGAAGACCTCCTGGCAGAAGCCCAGGATGAAGTTCAAGCCCCTCTACATCGGCCGGTCTCCCAGTAGAGCTGGGACAGGCCCTCTCTTCTATTGTTGGAATGATCCAACAAATGCAGAAGGAGAATCAGGAGAAGGCGGCTGCAATGGAACTGCGAATGCAGTGCCTTGCAGAATCTCATGGGCCCCAGAAAAAGCTCAATGTGAAAGACCTTCCCTTGTGCTCAGATGCTAACCCATGGAGGTATGCTGAGCACATGCCGATGACGACTGGAAAGATCGTCATCTCGGATAAGCTGGGCTCAGTTCCCCTGGAGGGTGGAATTCTGGCCCAGCAAGGCATCATATCCGGACTGTTATGTCCAGCTGAGGAAGGAACCAGCTTCAAAGGAGGAGACAGAGCCGATGGAGGTCATAGTGATGGACCATGCTAAGGCTCAAGCTCTACTTTCATCCTCGATGAAAGAGAGGGGCTTCTCTAACTCAAAGGTAGCTGCATTGAATAGGAAGCTCCCTTCCTTTGTGTCCTCGCCTACTAGAGCCTTCCCCCTTTTTACAGAAAGGGTTTCTGGCTGTACTAAAAGCAATCGAGGCCGGCAAGTCTTGCCCCTCCCTAGAGGAGTGTAAACCCTTGTCGCTGGCCCTGCCTATGGACCACAAAGACTGGAAGGACGTCCATCTTACGTTCTCAGTGGGAAAGTTGGAGGCTGATATTGCCGGACGTCAGTTCGGCAAGGACCTCCCTAAGCTGTCTGACTTTCTTTTGCGAAGTGAGTTCGATACAAAAGAAAGACTGACTGCCTCAATGTCTCTTCAGACTACTCTCGAGACGATGGCAAGTGACCCCAAGGTCCATGAAATGTTCATGGTAGTGGCCAAGCCTCATCTGGCCACAGTGACGAAGGACCTTTATGGCTTCGTCAAGGCAAGGAGAGCTTGCAGGGAGTTCGTGTTTACCTCGGCTACGGTGAGGCACGAGCTAAAGAAACTAATCTCCTCCAACATTTGGGGAAAAGACCTTTTTTCCCTACCGACTTGGTCAAAGAAGTTTTTGATAAAGCCGCCTTGGAGAATAGAAACCTTCTCCAGAAGTGGGGCCTGGCTATCAAAAGAAAGTCTTCCCCGGATGAGGGTCCTCAACCAAAGAGGAAGACTATGAGGACTAGGCTACCGTCTCGGCCAGCCAAGTCTCTTAGACAGCAACAGCAACTGCAATTGCCATTGCCCCCAGTGCCCCAGATCGTGGCACAAACCCCGACCACCTTTCAGTGGGTACCCCAGGCCGTGTCGACACAGTCCACGGCATTCACCCCAGCGTTCGAAGGGCAGTCTACTTCCTTTCGAGCTAAGCCTAGAGGAGCAGCCAGAGGCTCGTCTAGACGCCCCTCAAGGGGAAGGGGATTCAGGGGTGGTCGTGGTCAGGAAGGCAAGACCTCAGGACGGCAGTCCAAGTGAGGTGATACCGGTAGGAGGGAGACTTCTGAAATTTCGGGATCGGTGGACCTTCGATCCCTGGGTCCACAGCCTACTCAAGAATGGACTGGGCGGGAGCTGGTACAGCACTCCACCCCCGTACCTTCGGTTTTTCCAACACTCCACCCCCGTTATGGAGGAGTACGTTCAAGAACGGTTGGAGAAAAAGGGTGAAGCCCATCAATTTCTAAGGGAGGCTGTTTTGTGTTTCCAAGAAAGACTCGGAAAAGCTCAGAGTCATTCTGGACTTGTCGCCACTTAACAAGTTCATAGTGAATTGCAAATTCAAAATGCTAACACTGCAACACATAAGGACCTTACTGCCCAAGAGGGCATATTCCGTCTCTATAGACTTGTCAGACGCCTACTGGCACATTCCAATTAGCCATCGACTCTCCCCCTACCTAGGGTTCAGGCTACAACGAAGACTATACGCCTTCGGAGCCATGCCATTCGGGCTAAACATAGCCCCAAGGATTTTTACGAAGCTTGCGAGCGTAGCTCTCAAACAATTTCGCCTAAAGGGAATTCAGGTAGTAGCCTACCTGGACGACTGGTTGGTGTGGGCAGCATCCGAGACAGAATGCTTGCAAGCTTCCAGTCAAGTGATCCAGTTCCTAGAGTACCTAGGCTTCAAGATCAACAGAGAAAGTCTCGACTTTCTCCATCTCAAAAGTTCCAGTGGCTAAGATCCACTGGGACCTTTTGTCACACCGTTTCTCCACCCCGGCGAAGAAAAGGAAGGAGATAGCGGGTTCTGTCAAGAGACTTCAAGATTCCGAAAGGATATCAAGACACGAGCAGGAGAGAGTACTGCGCTCTCTCCAGTTTGCTTCGATGACAGACCCAGTGCTAAGAGCACAGCTAAAGGATGCAATCGGAGTTTGGAGAAGTTATGCATCAAACGCGTGAAGAGATCTGAGAAGACCAGCCGCTTCGGCTAAGTACTCTTCTCAGGCCTTGGTCCCAAGCCAGACATCTAAAGAAGTCAGGTTCTTCTTCAGCCACCTCCCCCGTCGGTGACGATTCACTCAGACGCCTCAAAGGAGGGATGGGGAGGTCACTCTCATCGGAAAAAAGTCCAGGGGACTTGGTCCAGGCTATTCAAGACCTTTCTCATAAAACTTTCTAGAAGCTAGGGCAGTGCTCCTTACCTTAAAGAAAGTCTTCCCGCGTCATTCGTTCCACATAAAGTGGTAATAGACAGCGAGGTAGTTGTAAGATACTTGAATCGACAAGGATCGAGGTCACCACCTCTCAACCAGGTGATGTTGGCCGTCTTCCGATTGGCGGAAAAGAAGAAGTGGTACCTGTCGGCAGTTCACCTTCAAGGAGTCCGCAATGTGACAGCGGACGCTCTATCCAGGTTCACACCGATAGAATCGGAATGGTCCTTAGACGCAGGATCATTCTCCTTCATTCTGAATCAGTCCCAGAACTGCAGATAGACCTCTTTGCGATGAAAGACAACAAGAAGTTGCCCCTGTACGTGCCCCGTACGAGGACCCCTTAGCGGAAGCAGTGGACGCGATGTCCCTCGACTGGAACAGATGGTCCAAGATTTATCTGTTCCCTCCTCACAACCTTCTGTTGAGGGTCCTCAACAAACTGAGATCCTTCAAAGGGTAGCGGCAATAGTGGCCCACAAGTGGCCGAACAGCATGTGGTTCCTCCTGGCATTGGAACCGTAGCTGAAGTTTGTACCACTACCAGATCCAGTTCTGACCCAGCGAGTCCAGAAGTCAACTGTCTGCGCTTCATTACAGAAAACCCGGACCCTGCAGTTCATGATTTTCTCTCCCTAGCGGTGAGAAAGCGTTTCGGGATTTCGAAAGCCAGTATAGACTTCCTTGAGGAATATAAATGCAAATCTACTAGAAGGCAATATGAGTCATCTTGGAGAAAATGGGTGGCCTTTTGTCAAGGCGAAGATTCCGCAGGAGATCTTGACAGACTTCTGCTTATCCTTTTTCCCCACCTCCATGGTCAAGGGTTGGCAGCGAACACGATTTCAGCGTGTAAGTCTGCTTTGACAAGACCCATTCTATATGCCTTCCAGGTCGACCTAGGCAACGAGATCTTTAATAAAGTCCCGAAAGCCTGTGCTAGGCTCAGACCTTCAGCACCTCCAAAGCCCATTTCATGGTCTTTAGACAAGTTCTTCATTTCGCTTCTCTGTTGAGCAATGAAGAGTGTGCGTTAAAGGATTTGACACAAAAGTTATTTTCCTATTTTGCACTCGCATCCGGGGCCAGGGTTAGTGAGATTGTAGCCTCTCGAGAGAGGCAGGTCGTGTTCAGTTCCTGGATGGGGAAGAACTGAACCTGTTTCCGGATCCTACGTTTCTCGCCAAGAATGAGTTACCCACCAACAGGTGGGGTCCCTGGAGAATCTGCCCTCTGAAAGAAGATGCATCTCTATGTCCAGTAGAATGCCTAAAGGTCTATCTTCATAGAACTTCAGACTTCAAGGGTGGTCAACTATTCAGGGGAGAAACATCAGGCTCAAATTTATCTCTGAATCAACTCAGAGCGAAAATCACATATTTTATTCGCAGAGCGGATCCTGACAATACACCCGCAGGTCACGATCCGAGGAAAGTTGCCTCATTCTTAAATTTCTTTAATTGTATGGATTTTGAACATCTCCGTTCATACACTGGCTGGAAGTCTTCCAGAGTGTTCTTTCGCCACTATGCGAAGCAAGTAGAGGAACTAAAAGAGATCTGTGGTAGCAGTGGGTCGCAGTGTTAACCCTACTGTTTAACTCTGCGAGGAACAGTGGTCTTAATTGGGACGATTAATTCCAGGGTGAGTGTGTAGTTACATACTGTACTACAAACTAAGTGAGGGCACTGTGTTGCCCATCCAGACTGTTCCATTTCCGAAGGTGAACCTAGCATAAGTGTAGACATGTGTGCCGAGCGTTTCTAACGCTAATGTCATTGATTTGTAATACAGGCTTTTATGACTTTGATACCTCGGTATCTTAAAAGTGGCATCTAATGTTTTTTCTTTCAGACAAACAAGCTCTGTTTACTATCATACTTATGCTTAAAGTTTTGGGTTATCCTCTTCTTATATATATATATATATATATATATATATATATATATATATATATATATATATATATATATATATATATATATATAATTGTGGTTAACCTGTCTATTTATTGCCTGTCAATAATCTGGTTCTTGAGAACCTTGCGTCTCCTTCACCTGTGTCAATTTATTGGTATAATTGAGCATTCATTCTATGTACCTTATCTGGGATAATTCTAATAGAATTGTTCCTTTATGCAAGCTATGTTGCATTGGTTTTCCTCCTATGCGGATATAAAACCTTTGTCCAATACAAGTATTGTGCGGAAAACTGGTCGATATTTCATATTGACGCAGTGGTCCTTTACAAACTATGCTTTACTTAATATAGGGCGAGACCACTATATTAGCTTGCCTGGTATTCATACATAGATATATGTACTCTTCGAGACTTTTCCAGAGTCTAGTAGGACTCTTCCCTGTAGGGGGCAGGAAGCTCTAACATAGTTTATAGTTAGTTGAAAAGATGTATAACGGTAACATCTTAGGTCTCTAGGTCTAGTCGACCGGGAAAAAAAAAAAAAAAAAAAAAAATTACCTCCGGGGAGTACGGCACGTTCTGAGAATCCACAGATACAGTAATGCTCTGGTACACTTCCATCAGGACGACATGACTTGAGCCCAAAAAACGGATTTTGAGCGAAGCGAAAAATCTATTTTTGGGTGAGATGGCCATGTCGTCCTGATGGACCCGCCCTTGCCTTTCTAAGAAAGGGCTGTAGGACCCCTCCCTACATACAGTATCTGTAGCACCTCGTGTACGCTACAAGGAATACAGATGGCGCCAGGATTGGCGCCAGGCACGCATACGAATCGGGGGATAGTGAAGCCTTGGGAGCGGCTCCCCTTTTTCTTTTCCGAATTCGTATCTCGTCAATCTCCCTCCTACGAGACGAAATCTCTGTTCAGGTCGTAGATTGCCATGTGACGTGTCTAGAATACGTCCTCTGATATGTCGCGATATCCCTTTCACGAGGGATACTCGCTCCAGGAGTTAGAATTCTGGTACCTTAAGGTAAATTCTCTGGGAATATCGCCGTAGTTGTAATATACCCTAGGAAGCTACCCTATAGGAACTTCCATCAGGACGACATGGCCATCTCACCCAAAAATAGATTTTTCGCTTCACTCAAAATCCGTTATATATATATATATATATATATATATATATATATATATATATATATATATATATATATTTAAGTATATGTACAGTATATAAACACACACAATAGAAAGCAAGTGCTTGGCTATATTTATATATGTATATATTTTTTCAGTTCACGCTCAGCTCTCTCCGTCCCTCGAGTAATGGGGAGAGGGTGTAGTCATACCTTGCTGAGAAGGGAGTATGTGTGCATTCATATCTATCTAGATATTTAGCCTCCATTTTCAATAGGTTGCGCACACTAGTACATATATATACACTATATATTCTTATGTATACAGTATATAAGTAATACATATCTGTATTCTTTATACACATATATGTGCATGTATGTATATATATATACATACATATGTATGCCTATTAATCTATATATTATATTTGAGGGCTTGGTAAGGCTTCTACCCTAATCCCGAATTATCCCTAATTTTATGACAAAACAATTTCTAGTGTTTGCAAAGAGATAAAGTAAGCTTCGGAGATTATCGGGACCTATCTATGTATAGTGATTCCTCTTGAAATTTTACCCTAAGAACACTTAGTTTTGACAAAACGTGTTTATGACTGGCCAGGCCCTATAGCATAACCCGTGCTTAACTTTCAGCATCCCTTGATAGAAGGTTTATATATATTCTTACGAAGCTGGTCTAGTATAAGAGTAAATATTTTATTCATGTATTTCATTTGTGTATTTAAGAGATGTCTAGCCTGCTCGTACGATGAATTCGTCTCTCGTAGGTTTAAGTAATGTATGTAAATTATATAAGACTTTCGTCATTCATTTAATTGTATTTTTTATTCAATTCAGTATATGTAAATTTACGTTATTTCTAAGAACTAACTTTTTATTTCACGTATTTTTTTTACGAAGTCTTAAGTAATCTCGTTTAGGTATGCTGTACAACACACATGAGGAATGAACACGAGGGATTACGCCACTTTTTATGTATCCACGTGGTTAGAAAGTTCTTGGAGATTCCAGAGATAGATTTACTCTTGTTTTTATTGTCCCGAGAAGTAGGTGGGCGGAGTTAGATGAAAGAGGGTTACCTTGCAAGCAAGGCTAGTATCCTTTTTTTATTTTGATTTACTACGTTGACACCCTTACGCCGCTAGGCCTTGCCCCCATGCCACTAGAATGATCAATTAGAATTTTCGAGATGAATTAAGTCCATATATATAGCCCCAAGAATACATAAGCAGCAGAAGAGACCCAGCCTGTCCCTTTGAAAGAGCCATTGTCATCCAGCCCTCTATCCTAAATATATTGTCATAAATATTTTTGTAACTAGCCCTGGGAAATTTAGGTTAAACATTGAAGTCTATATATTTTGGTTAACTGTTCGGTAACCTCATGTGAGGCAAAAGACGTAAGCGTAACAGTTACATATTTGTAAATTTCATCATTATATGTTCATTATAGTGTAGAAGTGTTGATTCTTTTCATTAATTATCAAAATTGAATATTTCTATCAAAATTAATTTCCAGTGAAACAAGTCATTGTATAATTTTCATAAAGTAACATTTTCTTGTCTTAATCTAAGTTTTTGTTCGGATTTAATATTTCAAGTGATTTATTTTTGGTGTTACTTCTTTCAAAGTGTTGTAACTTTCAATAGAATATATTTATTTTTGTAAAGAGCGTATTATTTCGATCACCAATATTTCCTACAGTGCTTTGCTCATAATCCCTGACTCAGAACCAAATTAAGAGGTTGTTTTTTAATATTTCTTGTAATATAATCACCCAGTTTTGTTTTAACTATAAAGTAAAGAGACCTTTGGATATTCAGTGTTCATATATATTGCCGTCTGGTAGTTACGTAATATTCTCACAGCTTAGGTATTATTTTTCAACTGTACAGACTTATGTAATATAATCAGGTAAGTTTTGGAGCTCGGGAATTTATCTAATTCGCAGGCTGTAATAATGATAATATATACTGTATGTATATATATATATATATATATATATATATATATATATATATATATATATATATATATATATATTTGTATATATATATATATATATATGTGTGTGTGTGTGTGTGTGTGTGTGTGTATGTATACATATATGTAGATATGTAGATAGATACCCATATAGATAGATGCTTTAGTGACAAATCGGTTGTGTGTATTTCCAAAAGTACCCGAAGTTAGGACCTGTCCTTGCCCCGACTTTTTGATAAAAGTTGAACCTGTGACCTAGTAGTGGTCAGAAGTTCAAAAATTTCCTGGTCACGTGATTATTACTCAGCAATGTTATTAAAAATAACAAGAAAATTGACATATCTCGAGAATTAATTGACTGAAGAAGGTAATCGACTGCTCAAATTGTTCAGTAGAAAAGCCAGAAAGATAATCGATAGGATATAGCAAATGGAGTTGAATGAAATTAGCTAACTAGGCTAATTAGTGTAATTTTATGCTCAAATAGGGTAATTGATAGTATAAAAATCAATAAAGTTTATCTTCAAAACTGTGTTGAGTTGGAACACTTTTGACTAAAGGAGCAGATTACTCTTTATATTCAGCGAGTATTATATGTAAGTGAAATGTGCCATCCTAGATCAAGAAAATTCAAAGGAAACGTTTGTGAACTATCTAAGATATCTATTATTCACGATTTTTAAAGTATTGTAGGATCTTTGCAGATAAACACTGTTGGAGGGAGCAGATGAAGCCAACACGAGCGAGAACAGCCTAGTCATCATCCTCTTCTACCCAGAAACGGACAAGATATTAAACTGAACCACTGCCACATATGGCATCCATTTGTTGTGACAGGTACAGATTATTATTATTATTATTATTATTAGCTAAGCTACAACCCTAGTTGGAAAAGCAAGATGCTATAAGCCCAGGGGTTCCAACAGGGAAAATAGACCAGTGGGGAAAGGAAACAAGGAAAAATATAATATTTCAAGATGACTAACAACATTAGAATAAATATCTCCTCTATAAATTATAAAAAAAGATTATCAAGAGGAAGAGAAATAATATAGAATAGTGTGCCCGAGTGTACCCTTAAGCAAGAGAACTCTAACCCAAGACAGTGGAAGACCATCGTACAGAGGCTATGGCACTACCCAAGACTAAAGAGCAATGGTTTGATTTCGGAATGTCCTTCTCTTAGAAGAGGTGCTACCATAGCTGAAGAGTCTCTTCTACCTTTACAGAGAGGAAAGTAACAACTGAATAATTACAGTGCATTTGTTAACCCCTTGGCTTCATGAATCTGTGTACCTGTCTACTCCATAACGTAGAGATCGAACAATGCAAAAAACTTAATTTTTGTGGTATCTCTTATGTTGCAGTAAAATTTGATATCCTTAAGCTAATTTTTTTTTATCTATGCCACTCGATAAACATATTTTTCGTCGCACATGGATATGACCTGCCGTAGTGGGGCGTTGCCAGGTGTGGCTTGAGCAAGGCCTTGGGCTTGAGTTAGCAATGATGTGTACCAGAATTTATAAAGACAACTGTACAATTCTAATGCACCAAAGTCTTAGTCTTTGCCCCTATTGTTCATCTACATCCAAGGTCTTGGCCGATTCTGAGATAGTGAATTACCTCAGAAACTTCGTTTATTGACATTTTCAGGAGAAACACTACTAAATCTCTTTTGAATGATAAAACAGTTTAGAGTTCTTGTTAGAAACTTCTATTTAGAATATTGACAATATATCCCATTTTAGATTTACTTTCTTTCTTCTTTTAGATTTGAATTAGGTAAGAGCCTATTATTTTATTCCAAACCTTCATGGTAATAAAAATATTCCTAAAGTTTGACAAAATTTATTCCGAACTTTCTATTCGTGGCAAAAAAAATTGGAGGTTCCTAAACTTTTACAACGAAGGAATCAATAAACTTTTTACTGAACATAGAAATTAAAAACCTTTGGTTTTGACCCAGCTCATGAGAGGGCGGGGGGGGGGGGGGGGTTGGAAATATCAACATTATGATTTTAGAATAGGAAATCACTCTGGATATGAATGAAAGTTCGCTAAAAATGGATGTGATACTGATATGAATAGACTCAAGAAATTAGATCCATTCTACGCCTTGTTTTCTCCGACGATCGCTGAACACCTGGCCGCCAACCTGTTTCCCCATTCGCTGAGTTGAGATTAACAATCCAGGTGAAGTTCTTCTCTACACAGAACTAAATCATCATTTACCGAAAGATATGAAAAATACCACTTTGATTCTGTAGCAGAATTTACTACATTAGGATGAAATATGCTTAAGTGTTATAAGTACGACTAGAAAAAACAATCAATAAACCATATATTATGAATGGTAGCAAAGCAACATGTAATAAAGCTTGCTATATAGTTTATGAGGAATTTATTTATTTTTTTTTAGAATATAATTCTAGATTGACTCTTGGTTCTATCTCTTAACTATCGAAATTTCTATTATATTTTCATTAAATGCCATAAAAGTTAGTAAAATGATGAGCACTTCTAAAATTTGTAAAATCCATTTTGCCTGGATTTTCTCTTTAAAGAAAAAAAAATGTTGTAAGGTGACATGATACATTGACTAGTGATCCTGCTTTTTTTTTTTTTTTTTCTTTTTATTCCACAAGTAAGATACTTTACAATTAAGAGGTACTTCGACTTGTAATTAAAAGCATGTCGAGGATTTTCGTACTTAACTTTGCTACTTATATTTACTTAATTCTAAATTTTACCTAAGAGAAGAAATAAAGAAGGAAAAGAAGATAAAGATATGAAACATTAGAATGTATTTTTTCGCATATCGCTTGTTTTTAACATAAAGAGATTACTTTAAGCAAATCGATAATCTAACATTTGTTACAAGATGGAACCCCGTCTTCACAAGACTGTAGATATGGA
>NC_090730.1:15876297-15943480 GCF_036898095.1 Palaemon carinicauda
CTCTTGGGATGAGGTTACAATCCCTACATCCATCTCCATGGTAGTTGCGACCTGTAAGTGTCGACTAAACAGATAGTATATATATGGTTTAATAATCAGCTCAAAAGAAATGTATTTTTTTCATTGAGCAAGGACACCAGGATTGGTATCGTTGGCAACAGCCCAAGTTGTTTTTCGCAACCAAAGGCAAGCCGGTAATTGGTAAACCATGGCGAATATTTAAATACATTCAAGTATAAACAAACACACACGTATATTGATTGCTTGTACGCACACACACGCACGCACACACACACACACACACACACACACACACATATATATATATATATATATATATATATATATATATATATATATATATATATATATATATATATATAAGTGTGTGTGTGTGTGTGTGTGTGTGTGTGTGTCATCCTACGCCTATCGCAAAGCTCTCTCTTAAATTTTTAATTCAATACTTCTCCATTCATCTTCTATTACGTGAGAGAGAGAGAGAGAGAGAGAGAGAGAGAGAGAGAGAGAGAGAGAGAGAGAGAGAGAGAGAGGGTACATCAGCATTGAACCCTTTCCCTTAAGAGGTGTCTTGAGTAAAAAAAAAGAAAAAAAAAAGATATAATTTCTTATGATACCTGGATTGTGTATGAAACCCTTGAGCACACCACTCTTACAATATTAGACATTCCATATCTAAGCATAGGCCTACTCCTCCGATAGTAATGTAAAATTTAATGGTCAAATATCCTTGTTGAGATATGAACGACTACATTACTACAGTTATTCCCAAATTAAGTTATTATTTTATTTTTATGGTTTGTCTCGTGATTTTGGTGTCCAGAAGAGAAAAATAAACACAAGGTTAGTCAATAGTCCCATGAAATGTCTTTGATTTATATTTGTTTGACATTATGCATGTAACCTTTAGTAAATAGATTACAATATTTTATGAAATCAAATTCAGCAATGTTATAGATGAAATGTCAATAGTATGTATAATCATTAAGTTCCACAAAGCTCAATTATACTTGCTCAACGTAAATAAAAGTTCCAAGGGTTTTAAAAGGAAGCTCAAGGGAATCTAACCTATATCTTGGCAATTTTGCATAATTCGTCTACGCAATTATGGAACTTTAACTAAAAGTATCGGGTACGATAGAAATTAAGTGCTGTCTCAAGCAAAATATTAATAACAATAAAAGTGCATAGATCAATTGTTGCTACCGCTGCTTTCAAATAATATGAAGAAATCACGTCCTTCACTAAACATCTGATGTATTTTACTTTATGTTTTATGATAAAAAAAAATGTCAAGTAAATAAATTTCTTTGAATGATTGTCCTTAAACACAGCATAACTTTATCGATTGCGATGAGGAAAATAGACATAAAAGCTACTGAAATTTTTATCCGATTTCTATTCCTTCATCTTTCTCTTTTTCTTACCTTTCCTGAACTATAGATAGCGGCAACACTCATTCGAAACAATAAAACAAGATCATACAAAGTTTTAAGAGCAGAAACTTTAGTTTTGTTTCTAGTAAATTGTTCATTCAACATTCCTCTATTTACTCTATTGGCTATAAGGCCTCATCGTGACCCATTAACGTCTGCACAATCCTTTTTTTGTTTTTTTTTGCGAATTCTGGTAACACCACTAAACTTCCCCCTCCTCTTATCCGGGCTTGGAACTAACCTGAATGTATAAACAGCGAGGAAAAGTAACACAGTGGAAACAACCTATAATGAAATAAATCATTCTCCAACATGAATTTTAATCCATGTGTATAACATCTACATTAATAATTTTATGTTAATTTATTTTTTTGCGTTTCGACCTTCATGAATTTCTCTATTCTCTTCCTGTTCCTTTTCCATTAACCTTATTTCTTGCTGCCTCCTTATCCGGAGGCGGTCACTTTCGGTGGTCAGTTTTATTGCTCTCTCTCTCTCTCTCTCTCTCTCTCTCTCTCTCTCTCTCTCTCTCTCTCTGTCGTTATTCATTTGTGGAATAAATAAACCCAGATATCTATTCTACTTTAGATTTTCATGTAACAATGTGCGTTTTCATTGTTACATTTCCATAGCTAAGGATAGCTAGGAAGCAAAACAAATCACAGTTAAAACTAAGCCACCATACAGTTTAAAAACCAATGGAAAGTTTTAAGACAGTCACGTTGGTAAGTTTGCCTCGTGCTATGTTTATTTATCTAGACTACAACTGATTTGATGGTAAAAAGGGGATTGAAATAAAGTCAGGCAATAAAAAAAAATATCCTTTTCTCCGGATTTTCATAAACAAGAGTCGAGATTAAAAGCTATTCTATCTAATATACAATAGGAGCGATTGGTAAATAAAGTAAATATCTGCACAGATGATTTTTTGCTTGCGATGATGAGACGTGTTAGGTAAAAGCAAGGCCAATACAAAGATTTTACAAGTTCCTATAAAAACTGGTATTATTATTATTATTATTATTATTATTATTATTATTATTATTATTATTATTATTATTACTTGCTAAGCTACAACCCTAGTTGGAAAAGAAGGATGCTATAAGCCCGGGGGCTCCAACAGCGAAAATAGCCCAGTGAGGAAAGGAAACAGGAAAAATAAGATATTTCAAGAAAAGTAACAACATTAAACTATATATTTTCTATATAAACTATAACAACTTTAACTAAATAAGTGGAAGAGAAATAAGACAGAATAGTGTGCCCGAGTGTAACCTCAAGCAAGAGAACTCTAACCCAAGACAGTGGAAGACCATGGTACAGAGGCTATGGCACTACCCAAGACTAGAGAACAATGATTTGATTTTGGAGTGTCCTCCTAGAAGAGCTGCTTACCATAGCTAAAGACTCTCTTCTACCCTTACTAAGAACAAAGTGGTCACTGGACAATTACACTGCAGTATTAACCCCTTGATCAAAGAATTGTTTGGTAATCTTAATGTTGTCAGGTGTATGAAGTCAGAGTAGAATATGTAAAGAATAGGCCAGACAATTCGGTGTATGTGTAGGCAAGGGGAAAATGAACCGTAACCAGAGAGAAGGATGCAATAGCACTGTCTGGCCAGTCAAAAGACCCAATAACTCTTTAGCGGTAGTATTTCAACGGGTGGCTAGTGCCCTAATAACGGGAATTAAGTTTCTCGTGTATTTGTATTGAAATCAATAATAAATATGAAAGTGAAGAATCGGGCATAGGCGTAAGTGTAAAGTAATAGAAAGGTTTCATAAACATTTACGGCAAAAATTTCTTATTGGCCTACATTAAGTTTAATTATTCCACTGGTATAATCTTTGTTAATTAATCAAGCAAATACTCTACGAAGAGAATGCAAAGAAGAAGAAAAAAATCAATTAATTTTGTAAATCATCCGTTTATAAACATTATGTCCCATTATGTTTACAAATACATTCTTCGGGGTGAGAAAAGCTGGTAGAGGAATGCACATGTTTGTAAAGCTTTTGATGAAAGTATGAGAAATGATGGTATATTAATGACAGATCCTTGAAATCTTATATTTTGGAATTATTAGCGTAATTATTAACCCTCTGAGGATTTCGTTTATTTTTATCTATGATTTATCAGTTTGAAAGGAAAGGTAAGGTGACCGCCAGTATAGGTCTACGTTCTCAAGAATGATTCAGCCGAGGCTTTACATCTTTTCTATGTGCTGTATGTTATCCGTAGAGGTTATGGAGTATGTTTATATTAAATGTATTCTTTATATCAGTCACATAATCCCTTTACCATCCGTAAATGTGAAAATAAAAGATTGAATCACTGGTTTCCAGCATCAGTCGAGTGAACTTGACCCAGCGATAAAACAGGAGTTGCTTCATTACGGCGAAGGACTGTCTAAAGAAGGCCTAGGTCTGAAACGATGGGAGGCACTTTTTCATAGAGTCGTGCACATCATATGAGCGTGTTCTCCTTTTATGGTGAATGATAGATTTTTTTCTGGCAACGTTAATGAGTGGAATCGACTCCGTTTTGTTCAGATAGCATCTATTGACGAAAACGCCTTAAACTCGTTAGCAAAGGTTCTTTTCCTTACACTAAATCTTTAACTTGTTGCCAGTGAAATTTTCGCAAAAATCCTCTCGTAATGTTTTGTGTAATTCCTGCTAAGAAATATGCAAACAAACTGATGTAAAGTCATATTATCATATAGCCTACTCCTTTATGTTAATATTCAACTAGCATTATTAACTTTTAATTATTCAAATTGGTTTAGACCAAGGTCTGAAGAATCTTCTTTAGGCTGATTTAGGCATCCCAATGAAAATTCTAATTCGTTCAAGTAAAGCTTGAACATGAAGTCTTCGTATTTTAAAACTTGAGACGCTAAACTTAAGATAACTAACTTCATAAAGACGGTAATGGGAAGAAGTTGCAGGAATTTCCGTGAGCAATTTTCCTTGTTTGTTGGGCGCGTTGGCAACAGCTGGTGCTGATCAGCTTGGTCTTTCGTTTACATATTTACTCCAATTATGTTTATCACTACTGCTGAATTATAATAAATACATGTATGATTTTAAAAGTGTATATTTTGTAGAAAACATCTACAGTGCTGTACTCACTGCTGTCAATGGATTAAATTCCCAAAATAGCTGTGATAAGTCCGTAGGGTGTTTCCAAGAGAATTTTAGTTGGGCGCGTTGTCTATAGATAGCACTGATTTTGTAGAGGAGCTTTCCGGTCTTCCTTTACAGCCTAACTTGACTACTTGAACGTAATTTTTCATAAACACTTGACTGCAATACTATACATATTTAGCGGATTTAGGTAAAATCTTATCAACTGCACTTTATTATTATTATCATTATTATTATTATTAATTAACTTATAACCCTAGTTGGAAAAGCAGGATACTATAAGCCCAAGGGCTCCTAAAAGGAAAATAGCCCAGTGAGTAAAGGAAATAAGGAAACAGATAGAATAGCGTGTTTGTCTGTTTGGGTGTACCATAGAGAAAGAGAACACTAACCCAAGATAATGAAACCCCATGCTATACAAGCTATGACGCTACCCAAGACTAGAGAACAATGGTTTGATTTTGGAGTGCCCTCCTCCTAGAAGAGCTGCTTTCCATAGCTGATGAGTCTCTTCTGCCTCTAACAAGTGGAAAGTAGCTACTGAGCAATTACCATGCAGTGCTTTACCTCTTGGAGTTTGGTAAAAGATTGAAAAAAAAAAAAAGCAAATCAAACATTGGGTAGGTTAAATAAAATTTGGAAATCAAATCGCCTGAAATTATATATAAAAATCCGGCAATATATCAGTTTAGTGGACATGAGTCGTGGTACGATACAATATCCAACGGATTTTATAGATTTGAGAACAAAGCCCTCAGAAGATATTCTTATATTGGGAGTTAAATGGCAAGACAGGACTAGAAATGAAACCATAAGAGAGATTACTCAAGTGCCATATGTAGATGAGACATGGTGAGGGATAGATGAATATTGTTTGAGCAGGCTCTTCTCACTCTCCAAGAGAGTTTAGTTCATCCCATTTTCAAATGGTCACAAGAAGGCACTAGAATAGTTGGAAGACCTCTCCCTACATGGCTGAGGACTATGAAACGTGAATTAGATGATGATAGAGCGGTATTGATTTTAAAGACTCTAGATAGGGAAGACTAACTAAATCTAACTGAGGCCCTTTGTGTCAGTAGGCATTGGAGGCGATGATGATGATGATGATGACAATGACTTAACCCTTTGAGTGAAGAAGAATTTTTCGGTTATCTCATTGTTGTCAGGTGTATGATGAAAGAAGCGAATGTCTAAAGAATAGGCCGGGAGAAAATGGGCCGTAACCTGAGAGGGATCCAATGTAGTACTGTGTCCAATCAAAGGACCCAACAACTCTATCGCGGTAGTATCTCAACGAGTGGTTGGTGCCATGATCACCCTACTACTACACGCACACAGACACACACACACACACACACTCTCTCTCTCTCTCTCTCTCTCTCTCTCTCTCTCTCTCTCTCTCTCTCTCTCTCTCAGCTAATCCTCCTCCCATACATCCGCGAAACTGGTTTTCTTCTTACCATTGACACATTAGGTCAATCGCGAAATATATGACAATCACGAGTTTTTCCAGGCCAACGAGAAATAAGATTACGTAAACCTGTGCGTCAGTAACCTTTACGGGATTTCCTTTTATATACATCACAGTTATTATCTTAATATGGAAGGTGAGAATAATTCTCTATCTTTTTTTTTTTTTGTTAGTTTATTTACCAAATGAAGTCCTCCCAGATCTAGAATTTCTCAACTAGTTTCATGAGGTCACTCTTTTTTCGCTTAGAGGCTGTTTGACAGCATAAGTTGAGCACTTGCCATTAGTGTTATTCTCTTTGGAGCTCACCGGGGTATATTTTGGTAGTAGGCCTACATGTTCAATTTAAACAATATATTTTAGATGATTTGAGAATTACCGATGACTTTACATAACTAATATTTGCATGAGGGTAAATATGAACATTTGTGTGTGATAGACCGCCCCCCTCTCTCTCTCTCTCTCTCTCTCTCTCTCTCTCTCTCTCTCTCTCTCTCTCTCTCTCTCTCTCTCTCTCTCTTCTTAGCCCGTGAGTATAAGCTGTTTATTTGGGGACGGTTACTGCTGTTTAAGAAATGTGTAGGTGCAGAAATCAGCTAATTATGACATTTTATAGACATCTTTTGGTAAGAGAAATAATTTAAAGGCAAATTTACTCACATACTCGCATACGTATATATATATATATATATATATATATATATATATATATATATATATATATATATATATATATATACTGTAGGCTATATATTATACACACACACACACACACACACATATATATATATATATATATGTATATATATAATATACATATATATATATATATATTATATACACACACACACACACACATATATATATATATATATATATATATATATATATATATATGTGTGTGTGTGTGTGTGTGTGTGTGTGTGTGTGTGTGTGTCTGTGTGTGTGAGCGTGCGCGCGCGCGCGTGTGATTATGCTCTACTTGGAAAATACTGACTTCGGAAAAACAAGTGAATATTAACAATTGACTACAACTGATTCCCTGCGAGACTAGAACTCACGAAGAAGGTAAGTTGCTACAATGGCACACGTTTCCTTAATATCTCAAACTAATGTTCAAGAGATTTTACGTTGTATATTTGATTACAGTAGAAGCAGACAAAATTTAGTTTGGGTACATCACTGCTGTCAAATCAGATGACAATTTTAGCTTGGTCCATTCTTAATAGTCTAGTCATTAGTGAATGGTATGTGAATTAGTTTTTTTTATATATTCCTTTTTTCATATGATGAGCCTTAGATCAGAAGAACCGCCGTGGATTTTTTATTCTCTTGTGCAAGTGTCAAAAGTGTTGTCTATCTATTGTATTGCAATGTTCGTGGAATGGATGAAAATATTAGACTTTACAGTTGTCTCCAGGCCTTATGATATTCAATCATGTTCGGAAACTATTTATTCAAAAGAGGCACTCATCTGAGGTGCTTTTTACAGGTTTTAAGAGACCGATAATTTTGAAACGGTATGACTGTCCTTGAGCAAGGAGCGATGGCGTTCTTTATTAGGATAGAGTACCCTGCTTCTAATCAATCCTGATGCAAATATGGATGTCACGAGATTCCAGTCATAAAAGTTTTCTGAAGGTATAACAACTTTTATTTGTGTTACATCTACTGGAATCCAGACTGGGTTGATTCAATCTTCGATTGTATTCTTACCGCTATGGCTAAGATACAAGATGATAGAAAGGCCTCTTTTGTGCATGCTAGTGATTTCAATGCCCGCCATAGAGAGTGGCTAAATTCTTTTATTCCTACTAATTTCCGTGGCTTTAGATCTTTTGACTTTGCCTCTGGATCAGGCTGTGGGAAAATGTAAGAGAGGCTACTCAATAATTTGGTTATTGCTAGGACCTAGTATACATCTATTCCCCTGGTGTTATGACAGACAAGCTTGGTCCTTCAGTTCGGACGTCTGATCTTGCCGTGGTTTCGCTAGTAATTAAGACTGGGTAACCATTCACTGATGTGTCATATCCTTGTAAGATACATTTAAATGTCAAACAGATTGGATGGGCATTTTGTGTGATCTTTTGCGTTTTGATTAGTCGTACTTGTATAAAGGGGTTTAAAGGCCACTCATGAATGGCTGAAGTAAGGGACAGTGACGATGCCCTAGCTAGAGAATGACCAAATTACATATGACCAGCGCCCAAGCCAGGATAAGGGAGGGAAGGCCAGACAATGGCTGCTGATGGCTCGGCAGATAGACCTATAGGCTCCCCCAAACTACCATCCTTAGCTCACTAGGATAGTGAGGCTGCGCAGTGATGCAGACACTACATGAAACTATCGGGCTTGAGCGGGACTCGAACTTCAGACAGGCGATAGCCAGGCAAGGACGTTTCCACTAGGCCACCACAACCATGTTGAGCCTATTGTTCTCCTAAATGAAAATCTAGTCAACATAATTAATAGGCTTATCCCTTCTGGCGTGTTGATAAAACCATGGTTTAATGATGATTGTAGACGTCTTATTTGGAGAAATGGGAGACTTATCCCCCTTTGGAAAAGTATTAGATCAATTTTCACTTGAATTAACTAAACTTTAGCTAAGTGAGTTTATGTTCCAACTTAGAAGGAATACAATTATTCCAGCTGTGACTAGTCAGGCAGTAGAATCGATGGAACTTCAGAAATCTAAACTTACAGCAAACATTTTTATATTGAACAGAATGACTTAATTCTCTCTTCATAGTTTATATATGACAGATTTATTTTTAATTTATAACTGATCTTAAGATATTTTATATTCTTTATTCATTACTTCTCGTATAGTTTATTTATTTTCTTTCCTCACTGAGCTATTTTTCCTTGTTGGAGTCCTTGGGCGTGTAGCATCCTGCCTTTTCAACTAGGGTTGTAGTTAGCTAATAATAATAATAATAATAATAATAAAATTGACATTTTAAGTAATAGATTGCAAATATTAGTTCTTGGTGGACGCCATAATGACTATAAATGTGAGTTCCGGTGTTCCTTAGGGTAATGTCCTCAGCCCATTGCTTTATTTACGACCTATGAATAATATGAGGGTTGTCCTATAAAACAAGCTTATTGCATATGCAGTTAATACTACCTTCTTTGCATCAATTCTATCTCCAGAATATAGATAATGAAACAATCTCCAACAGATTTTGTAGATTTGGGAACGAAACCCTCAGAAGAATATTGGGAGTTGAATAGCAGGACAGGATCAGAAATGAAACTATAAGAGAGATAACTCAAGTGCCATATGTGGATGAGATCATGGTGAGGGGTAGATGTAAATGGTTTGGACATGCTCTTCGCACTCCCCAAGAGTGATTAGTTCACCAAACTTTCAACTGGGCTCCATTGGGCACTAGAAGAGTTGGAAGACCCGGGCCAACATAACTGAGGAATATGAAGCGTGAAGTAGGAGGCGATGAATGGAGAACTGCTGATTTAAAAGCTGAAGATAGAGACGACTGGCGAAATCTAACCGAGACCCTTTGCGGCAATAGGCGTAGGAGGAGATGATGATGAATATAGATCGGTAGTTGCTGTCTTGATAAAGATTTGGCTAACATTAGTGCATTATGCAAATTATGAAGTAGAATACACCCACCAAAAAAAACCTCAAAGCATGATTGTAAGTAGGCCTAAGTCAAAGAGGGTGGCTCCTTAACCTCCAGATCTTTCTTTTGGCAATGTCTTTTTGATTATATACAACTCATTAAAGATTTTACGTGCGATTCTTTATTGATTTTTTTTTAATTTAAAAGAAAAAAAAAACATGCCCTGTCTGTTCCTTCTTCAATTGCCAAAAAAAAAAAAAAAAATGCAATTGAAGAGTCTCAAAATTTTCAGTGATCAATCTATTCTGAGAAGATATACTCCTGTTTGGTCTTCAGTTGCTGACTCTACTCAATTTACTGGACAAAAACTTTTTGTCTAAGATTTTTTCATAATTCTGACCATCTTTTGCATTCAGATCTCCATAGACTGTGACCAAATTGTGGAGTGATCTTCCTAACCTGGTGGTTGAATCGGTGGAACTTCGGAAGTTCAAACATGTTGCAAATGTTGTTGAACCGGTTGACATGAGCCACCCCCCCCCCTTTCAGTGTGTATTGCTTAATTACTGATCTATTTTAACATTATTAGTGATCTTAACATATTTCATATTTTTTTTCTACTATTTCTCATATCATGTGATTTATTTTTCTATATCCTCTCGGCACTGGGCTTCTTTTTCTGTTGGAGCCCGTGTGTTATAGTATCTTGCTTTGCCAACAAGAATAATTGTAGCTTGGCTAATAATAATAATAATAATAATAATAATAATAATAATAATAATAATAATAATAATAATAATAATAATAATAATAATGAAGGAGTGAAGGAATATATTAATGGAAAAGAATAGGCTATATTGAGTAGAGGTAATTTACAAAAGGAAGAAGATGTTTCACTTGAGGGAATAATAAAGTAATAACGAAGAAAAAGGGGCATTTTCCTTCATTATTTTTTTAAGACGAATTATGAATTTATTTGATTATCATTCAAACTTTTTTTCTTTCTTATTTACATTTGTCGTAACATCTTCCATATAAAATTTCAATAACCCAAGGAAGGGTATTGGTATTCAATACCCATTTTCCCTATGTCAAGTAACTGAACTGACAAAGGTAAACAAACTCAAAGAAAGGTTCTTCTTTCACTTGGCATCTCATCATTCCACATTTCCAATAAGGTCTCTGATTAGACAACTCTCATGAATGGGCGGAGCTTCTTAACCCTTGACACCAAGTAGTACCGCTTGGCATCTCTAACAAATATTACATATTATTTTTCGACATTACATCGCACAGCTGGAAGTTAACTACTATTCATATCTATATCATCATGACTTTGATTTGAAATTATTACCAAGTATAACTTTGCATAAAAAAAGGTAACATGATAAATTTCGGTACCGCTACCCAGCGGAGGAATACAAGAGTAGGCGGGGCTAGAATGTCGACAAGTGGTCGAGTGGTCATATCTACCAGTGTGAGTTGTGAATTGACGTAGTGAACAACGGTGTGTTAAAATAAACGGAATGAGGAACTTTTGTCGCTCTTATGCGTAGTGGTGGAGAGTTTTATCCTAATGTATTCTAGCTGAAATTAGTCGTATCTCCCGCAAAATGCAGGTGCAAGCGGGCATATTTTGGGCATTGTTATGCCTTGTTGCCCATACCCATGGTAAGTACCCCTGGTAGCTAAACTTCCAGCGTCTGCAACAAGTTGTCTCGTTTGCATGTTGTGTTTATTATTTTGGTAGTGTTTAGTATTTTAATGGCCATGTTGTTTACAACTGATTTATGATAAAAGCTATTACATTGGGTCATTGGTATGTCATATTGTGCTGTGTCTTTAACCTGGAAGTTTACAAGTTAGATACAACAGTGGTGGATTTCGGGTAAAATCAAATGAAAAGACATAGGATACAGTAGGTTTTATGCTAGGATAACGACTTAATAGTTTAAGGATGTAATTTTCTATAAACAGTATAAAACTAATCGGATGTGGAGGTTTATAAAATTATCTTGTGTACAAAAGTTGACAATTTTAGCTAGCATCTCATTGCTTTTGGCATCATAAGAATATAATCTTATCTTATACCCCCATTATCATTTATCTTGTATTATGGCCACGGAGTCTTCAGCATATCAGCAATCTTTGTCAGACTTGCAAGGGCTTTATGTTGACCAGGTTCATGTTACATCCTATGGTTATTTAAAGACTAATTCGATCGATTTTATGTTTGAACTTTGTGCTTGAGTTTATCGTTAGCCAATCAGAAACGCCTTACGGTGACATCGTGGTAACAGGCGTTTAAATGCCAACAATGTGTGTATGCCCAGTTCGTGTGTGTATGAGAAAGGCTGGTGGGGGTGGGGGGTGTAGTAGGTCCTAGCTGTGGATCCTGCGAGAGACCGAGAGAGCGGCATTCCTTCAGGATCGCCTGCGGCTGCTCTGGGCTCTTTGTTGAGAGTCCCGCGCGCCTTACTCATTCTCCCATCCTTCATTTCATGATTATATTGCCTGTTATTTTACTGATTTGGTTTTCTATATTGTATTTATGCTTACATTTAGGTATTCTCAAACCGAAAACAAGGTAGTATTGAAATACGCCGATGATTTAGTAGTAGAGGTTTGAATTTTCCCGGGACGTGATGCTACCTTACCATATGGTTACCGGGCGTACCAACCCCACCGATTCTAATTTTCCCATGGAAGGCTAATTATTCAATAAAGGCAATTTATGAAATTTCATTTATATTGTATATTGATATAAGTGTTGATTAATTTCGCTATGAAGTTTCTTTGCACATCTTTGATTCCACTGGGTAGATATGGACCAGAGGATTCAGAGCAATATATTGGTAGCCCTGCGTCGATCCATTGGGACAGCTGCTATACAGCGAAGTTGCTTATGTTCGCCTTTCTCGTTTCGTGTAGTCTGTGAATTAATTATTTTAACTTTGTATTACCACCTTCAGGTGCGTTTTATACGCTATAGTTTAAATTTGTATCAATTCAACAATTGCGTAAAGGTTTCCAGGAATACGTACGAGCTGGACGTCAATGAATAATGTGGGAATGCTTGCACGCGCCTCTACAACACGTGGCCCGCGCCAATCTGTTTGAAATTTAAAACTCCCAATAAATTGTACATTCTGCCGAACGTGTCTGCAGGGGCAGAGGTTGAATGTGCATTGCAATGTTCGTACAGTTTCGCTATTAATTGTTCACTGTGTCTATGCGTCTGTTTTGCTAGAGTACGCAACCCGTAAGCACTATTACCTAGGGAACTGGATGCCAGCAGCTTCCGGCGTAGCAGAGGAAACCAGGACCCATCTGTTCCTTGCCGTAACCCTCTCCTATATACGCTCTTTTCGTAACGAACTTTTTAGCGGAAGTGCGTGAAATCTGATACCTTTTAAAGATACTTTGGGTGGTCATTAGGATTTCATACAATTTCCTTAAAATGGTTTTAAATATTTTTATTAAAATATTTTTATGAGGAAAATATTAAGTTGTATTTTAATTAACAATTAAGTTATCTTCTGTGAGTTTATGTAAAGTTCATTATAAAACTTAACTATTTTTTTAATTTTGTAATTTTGGTAGGATTTTTAAACTCGTCCATTCCGTGATTAGGATAATTTTTATATTAAATAATTTTGGTATCCCTGCCAATTTAATAATCTGTTACCTTTAAAGTCCCATTAGTTTACTGAATCAATGTTATTTTCAAAGCTTTTTATCATGCCAGTAGCAGAATATGTTTGTGTATATATATGTATATTGTATAAATTTTCGTATACATGTCCTCTTTTATTGTAATTAAATTTTAGATGCAATTTTTTTTCTATTGAAATAAGCATGTGAAAGAGCTTATACACAATATGTATGTATATATATATATATATATATATGTGTGTGTGTGTGTGTGTGTGTGTGCACTACATTTAAATTCTGACTGTAGGGTACTCGATGTAATGAAAAACAAAGAATGACGAATAGTATTAAATTAAAGGAAATGTCATTATGCATCTTGAAAGAAGGAAGTTTGTCGAAAGTGTTTTTTTTCATGTCATTTGTTTAATTTACCTGGTTATATATACTAGTCTCATTTTTTCATCTGTTATAGTTTATTAATTTTTGTGTCTTTTCCCAAACTGAGCTGATTAGCTTCTTATGGCTGTATAATTCTCCTCTTTCATCTCTGATTGCAACTTGTCTTGCGATAATGTCGATAATAATAGCGGCACTAATCATCCTAAAATACGAGAAGCAGAAATCTAATTAGATTATAATCGTGGAAGGTTTTGTCTTTATAAAACCCATATTGTCCGAAATAAATCAGTTGAGTCTCGTCTAAATGCTATTTTAAAATATAGCTTCGTCTAATTTTTTCTTATCATTTCATTCCTGTTAAAAGTTAAGTAAAAGAACTATAAACTTGAGGAAAGTTATGTAAAAGAACGCGCCCATTTAGGCGTCTCTTCGTTATTATTATTATTATTATTATTATTATTATTATTATTATTATTATTACTATATTGACGCCGTCCCCATCATCTCGGACAGAGGTCATGGATATGAACGCAGTGAACAGTGTTTTATACCTGTGAGTTTCATATCGACTGGTTCACATTCATATTATCAAGTTCCACAAGGTTAACGTTTATTCATTCATCTTGCATTTGATGATTGAAGCAAGCCCTTTTTTTTATTCTCTTAGTTACTGTTTATTTTCGTCTTGAAAATCACATCTTCCTTTATCCGAGTAATCAGCAGCCATTGCCTGGCCCTCCTTGGTCGTAGCTTGGGTGGGGAGGCGGGCTTGGCCGCTGATCATAATGTATCTCTGGTCAGTCTTTAAGGCATTGTCGTACTCGATAGGGCAATGTCACTGTCCCTTGCCCCTGCCATTCACGAGTAGCCTTTAAACCTTTAAATACCTACTTCATTAAATCTCGTCATGGACTCCGATTAACTGTAATCCCTGGCTACTGATAATGCTTATCGCTGTCAAGTTTGGCATTTTTTTTTAATATTAGACAGTCATTTCCTTTGTTCTGGAAGACAGGATAGACGGTGTTGTGGCTTATGACGGGATTAATTCTGTGTTTACATTTCAAACGTCAGGTACGAAAGCATGATATCACTCGATGTACAGATGGCCACGTGCATACATGGGGTAAATTGATGGATGAGTTTATTTTAGAAATTATTATTATTATTGTTATTATTATTATTATTACTTACTAAGCTACAACCCTAGTTGGAAAAGCAAGATGCTCTAAGTCCAAGGTCTCAAACGGAAAAAATAGCCTAGTGAGGAAAGGAAATAAGGAAATCAATGATGAGATGAGAAATAATAAGCAATTAACAACACTTAAACATTCCATATGAAAATATTCTCATTGCTTCGATAATGTGGATTTGACAATAAACGAGCCTTATGCGGTGTGAAATGCCGAATGCATTGGAATACATACGAAAAATGACTGTGGAGGTCCTGTAGAGAGTTAAGGTTTCCTCTGTTGTATAGGATCAGAAAAGTAATCCTTGAAGTAAGTAAAGTATTGGTTTGGTGTATAAATTATTGCTTTTTTTTATCAGGATGAAAAGCACTTGTATAGTTGGAATTTCGTCTTGTGAATGAAATGACAGTAAAGTTTAAACGTAAAAGGTAATGAGACTTGTAAAGAAAAGAATTGGTTAAATTGAGTCCAAATGAGCAAGATCCGTTAAAATTGCTTTGATTATTTCGAAGAAAAGATATATTTGCGGATGATGAATTTATCGGCATCAGATCAAAACTCCATTTCTTCAGTTTTCTCTGTATTTCATACTTTCTAAATATGCGTTATAGGCTTGGCCCTTCCGCTGTCATGCCCCGTAAATCAAAGTGCCCCACCCCATGATATATACCCCTTTTCCCCTCCCCTAGAATTGAATAGTCCTACCCACGCTCCCGCATACGCCTCTTGGCTGGAATTGTTCCTTCGATTGAACAAGAGCAGGCGCATTCTTGTCTTCTTACGCCGTTTCCGGTCCTTTTAAAAACTTGCGTAACGTTACGCGTATAGGATCCGTTTCACGGCAACGCGAAAGGTTGGTGGATGGGAATCCGTAGATGGGTAAATTCCATTTTGCGTAATCTGTGAGTTTCAATCTTGTACAAATTTTCCTATTATTAAGATAATGTACTTGGAATTTTCTCTCTGTTCAGGTTTGTTTCCGATACTTTTTTTTCATATTCAACGCTAGCTTTTAATTAAGGGGTCGGCTGCCTTGATGCGTCATCTTCTATTTCAGTCGAAAACATGGTCCTCCACCAAACTCATTTCCAACTCCTAGGGCTTTCGGATACTGTCTCATGTATCAAATGAACCTAGGAATCTTATACAGCGAAATGCTATATTTTAATTCCTCTCTTAAACTAGCATCTTCAAGTATTTCAAACGCGGTAGGGATGTCTTTGCGCTGTCGAGAAAGATGAACTTGAACGGCTTGGATTATCTCCAGTTCGATGGCCATTCCCAGGACGAGATCGAAGGAAGTCAGTAATTATCATTGTGTAGTGAAGTCGTCGAGGGTCTTTTTTTTTATGTAGGAGATTGACAATAAGGGGGGAAAGAGGATCTTGGTGGCTTTCAGCTCCCCCGTCCGAAATATCCAGTTATCAGGTGTCTTATTGAATGCAGGTGGCTCCCTTCTGAAGAGGGTCAGGGCGATTTAAGATCTCCTGTTAAAAAACCGACGTCCCGAATGGGTTGGATTCTCTCTCAACCTTTGTATGTACCGCAGTAGTATTACAATTCGGTTGTTGATTGTAATCGTACTCTGGATTGTTGTGGTTGTGCAATAATCCCTTGGGCTTTTGAACTAAAAGTGTAATGATTAATGTGCAGTTTATAAACACTTTTAAAATTATGTCAAATGTGTTTTCATGCATTGAGGTTGCTGCTTTTATGCTGCTAATACTACTGTCATTTTATATGAATTTACTTGAAGGTTTTTAGGAGACCGTCGAGGTGGAGGGTTTTCTTGCAAATTGTCTATATGGACGTTTTTTTTTTTTTTTAAGGAGACCGTCGATATGGATGTTTTTTTTTTTAGGAGACCGTCGATATGAACGGGTTTTTTACGAGACCGTCTAGGACTCTAGATGGACGGTTTTCTAGGAGACCGTCGAGATGTGACACTACGTATCAAAGCACCTCCGTTTTGCATATCTACGGTAGAAGTTTGTGATTTCATAATTAATCTGGTTTATTTTGTGTATTTTGCATTGCTAGAACAAGAAAGGTTTTTGATTTGAAATAGATCTGAGTAATTGGTGAGAAAAGCTTGGACCCTGTAGAAGCATATACACCTATTGGCATTGCCTTTTCTCATATGGAATTTTGATCTCTCCTCGTTGCCTTGTTCCATAGGAATATTTGCTCGTTTAGAATAGGTTATTATGCATTGTTGTAGGGACAAGGTATGTTCTTTTATCGGAATTCTCCCTAGATGTGGTACTGAGTAACAAGGGACATGCACGTTCTCTACTAAATTCAGAGACTTGTAACTAACTATAGCTATTTAGATGTCTCGATAAAAATAAAGTTCTAGTGGCAATACTGTCTGTATTTTTTTTTGGTTTTTGTTGGTTAAGTATTTTTAGATTTTCATATATGGGTATTATATTTTGTTTTGTAGACATCCGTGTGTAACAATGTGTCTGACATTCTAGTTTTATTTTTGGCTTATTCGCTCTTTTCTAACATATTCAGCTTTCTCTGTAGTAAATATTTTATTGGTCTCCATTTTTGTGGGAATAAGAAATATTCGCCCTTACAAGGGCCATGCTCTATGAAACTACAGTTTTTACATATTCTACAGAATGGGTCAGGGCGAAGTTGTCCCACCCATTCTTAAGAAAGTTGAGATACCGAATTCATTATAGCGGGTTTACTCGTTGTTAAGTTAGTAATGTTGGTATTTATTTTGATTTTATAGTTTGTGCAATGCGCTGTGATATTGCTCTCGAGTTATTGATGTTTCTGTATTTTGTATGAGTCAAACTTTAAAAGTTTGTGATTGCTGTATTTTGTTTGGGCCAAAATTTAAAAGTTTGTGATTGCTGTATTTTGTTTGGGCCAAAATTTAAAAGTTTGTGATTGCTGTATTTTTTAGGGTCAAACTTTAAAAAGTTTGTGATTGCTGTATTTTTTGGGGATCAAACTTTAGAAAGTTTGTGATTGCTGTATTTCATATGGGTCAAACTTTAAAAAGTTTGTGATTGCTGTATTTTATTTGGGTCAAACTTTAAGTTTATGATTGCTGTATATTGTTTGTAATTTGAGGTAAATCTGGTTCATTGAGGAAATTGAGCATTTGTAATGTGAGATAAATCTGGTTCATTGAGTAAATTTTGCATAGTTAGAACAATAAAAGTTTGTGATTTGAAATGACCTGGTATTGAGTGGCGAAAGGAAATCAAAGTATTTCCATGCTAGTGATAGCGAGCTAGTGCGTCGAGGAAGAGCAGATGACTGTTGACCGTTGCTTGAAGTGATTTATGGAGCTTTTCATCAGACAGAACAGATAAGCGGAAACACGGGGGACTGAATATCGTCACCTAATCACTTCTCATAATGTTCAAAAGACAGGAACTAATCATATAGCTTCGAAACGGCTGTTGTGTTGGAAATGTTTCTTCAATATTTTACACTTCCTATAGAAGAAAATTCACTTGATATGATTGGAAGATCTTTTTCAATGTTACTGTTTTAATATTTTAATTGTACATTCTTCTCTTCTAGTTTATTTTTCTTATTTCCTTTCCTCACTGGGATAGTTTTCCCTGTCGGAGCCATTAGGTTTATAGCATCCTGCTTTTCCATTAGGGTTTTAGTATAGCTAGTATTACTAATGATAATAATAATGATAATACTAATATACTTTAGAAACAGCCATTTTGCTAGATTTGATGAAATGTTTCTTCAATATTTTACACGTCCTATGGAAGGAATTTAACTTAAGATAATTGCTGTTAGTCATCGTCTAGTCTTTTAAGATACCCGGATGGAGTTAAACACTTGGGGAATCCAATGGCCTTACATCTCATACTCTTTACAAAAGAATAAGTTCTCCTTAACTTCCTGGAATGTAATTAAATGACCATCCATGATCCAGTGCCATGAGGTTAGTCCCAAATATATGCTTTTGCTACTTAAGAGCTGTGCTTGCAGTCACTCTCTTATCGCACTTTTCAAGTTGATTGTTTGTAGGAGGGATAATGTTGCTATCCTTCGAATCTGGCCACCTCATGCATTATCTGTCTCCCTCGTTATCAGGGTTATATGTAACCGTTATTAGATTTTTATCATCACCTTTCACTGGCGAGGAAAGGAAGGGTTAGAAAGAGTACACTAAGTTGTGTAGTTTGGTGTGGTTATTTCTATATATATATATATATATATATATATATATATATATATATATATATATATATATATATATATTTATTACGCATCTTTCCTTAGAGTGGATGGCTCCAAACAATTTAATCCTTTTATTTTTTTTTAGCAAGTATCTATGGATTGAGTTTGCTGGGCAATTGGTAGTTCGAAACGCATGCTGATCGTCCACCTAAGGATTATCAATTCAGAACTCTCTCTCTCTCTCTCTCAAACGCTGAAAAGATGTTCGTGGGCGAAACTGGGTAATTGTGTAATTTTCTTTGTAATAGGGCAAAATTGGGGTGTTTAATTCGTTGAGGGAGTTTAGAATAAATTCGGTAATGAATGGGTTTTTCCATTGTTGTACAATGTTTTGATTGGATAGTTTTATTTGACAGTTTTATTTTACTACAAAATTCTGAGGAAACTATAAAATGCATAGTTTTAGGATCTAAATTTCGATAATTTTCTAGTCTCATTTCCTTTTGAATAAGCTCCAATTTTTAGGAGTTAATTTTTAAAATTTCTTTATCACTTCGTTTTTTCTATGCATTCTTTATGACCTCTATCTTCGTATACTCCCAGTTTCGATTGGGAATAGTAATAGAAAATACTACCACCACTCAAGATTGTAAGAACTCCTTGTTTATCTTTGTTAGAAAGCACAAGATATCATGTTTTTTACCGCTTCATTTCTTAACAGCGTTATCAGTCCTATTTACTTCTTCTGAAGATTTTCGACAGAATCAGAATCACTACAGACACCAATGCCTTCTCGTATCTCCTCGACTTAGAGAGAGAGAGAGAGAGAGAGAGAGAGAGAGAGAGAGAGAGAGATACGGCTGCATCTTTCCTTCTCCGTCTTGTTATTCGATCTGGGTACATTGCTTAAAACGGGCTTCCGGTTCACTAGCATGCATTTCCTCTAGTTGTTCATGTTACGCTGTAATTCTTGGCTGTTATTATCCTCTCTGGTATTTTTTACTTGGATAACATATTCTTGTGAGTCTTATAAGGAGCTTTTTTGCTTTATTGTTGTTTTTGCTCTTTAGCAAAAAAGATTCTGAATGTTTTTAGTCATTTTGTATCATTATATTATTTGCGTGAGAGCAAGTGTTAGTGATATTGGAGTTGACAATAACAGTTTTGTTTTTATTTGTTTATAAAATGTTGTTCTTAACATCCTATCCAACTTCCTGTTATCGCTAGGCATTTTGACGAAAATCTGATAAAGATTTTTCATGAAGGTTAAACTCAATTCCTCAACAAATTGAATACACAGTTAGCTTCAGTTACCAAATGTTACTAAACGTCCTTTTTCTGGCGTATTATTTACGCGATCTTAATGAATACTACCTCGAGATGAGCGTTTAGATAACTGAATTGCACCAGACGCCAAATGACAGCTGCTTAAACCAATGGGGTTTTCGTTGTCACACGAATATTATGTCACAGATTTTTCACTCGCTATTCTGAGCAGCTGGTGGTAGGGGGTTGGGGGCGCCTCGTGCTTGATGTGATGGGGTAGCTCGTTCAGTGCGATTTCTTCAATTTACTACCATTTAAACTGATATGTTTTTAGGCTTACGCATTCGTCTAATCATTTGCACGTGTGAGATGATCCCGAGAAAATTGGTTGAGGAGTTTGTAAATTGTTTCAACGGAAGTAATTATTATTATTTATTACTTGCTAAGCTACAACCCTAGTTGGAAAAGCAGGATGCTGCAAAGCCAGGGCCTCCAACAGGGAAAATAGCTCAGTGAGGAAATGAGACAAAGAAAAATAAAATATTTCTTTACCAAGTGGAAAGTAGCCACTGAAAAATTACAGTGCAGTAGTTAACCCCTTGGGTGAAGAAGAATTTTTTGGTAACCTTTGTTGTCATGTGTATGAGGACAGAGGAGAATATGTAAAGAATAGGCCAGACTATTCGGTGTATGTGTAGGCAAAGGGAAAATGAACCGTAACCAGAGAGGATCCAGTGTAGTACTGTCGGGCAAGGCGGTGGACCCTAACCCTCTAGTGGTAGTATCTCCTCGGGTGGCTGATGCCCAAAAATTTACTGTCAAATGTTTCGTCTTGTATTTTTTTTAATACATGTTAATTTCGTATGTGTTTACAGATGATATAATGATTATTATTTCCTAACTTTGTTTTCTTTGTGAATGCAATGCTATATAAGATTCCTTGTCACTGACCAGGTAAATGTATATCAGATTAATAATCTAATCAAGTTTCTTATCAGCCTACTCTGAGGATCTCAAAAAGCATCCAAAAGAGGCAAGTCAGAAGAAAGGAGGAGATATAAACAGTGTGGGCAAAGATTATGAGTGCTGATAGAGAGAGAGAGAGAGAGAGAGAGAGAGAGAGAGAGAGAGAGGGCTCATTTACTTTTCATCTACAATTGGGACAACCAAGAACCTTACCTACAGTACTGATAAGGTTTCCCGACTGTTTTTGTACACATCGGAGTATTTTGTCCTTGGTATGCTATTCAAGAATAGGTTTATATCTTGATATGAAAGCTAGATTGACTTCGCAAAATGAACTTTAGTCAACTAATAAAATTAAAGTGTTTAGTTGATGTTTTACTAGTTCATATCACACATTGAAATACATCAAATAAAGCGCACTAGTTGAATTTTGAGATTCTGGTACTCCTTTCAAGTTTAAGAATGGTCTCAAAGCTGATCTGTATAAACGCCAATATCGTTTAATCACACGATCGGCCATTTATAAAAGTACCTTTTACTGTTTCTTTTATAACTTTCCCCCTTTAAATCACAGTTTAAAATCTACACAGCTGGTCTTTTCTTCCTCCCCTCTTCTTCTTCGTCTTCCTTTTACTGGACAATCCGACCGTTAGAAGATGCGGTGGAAAATGGGGGGGAAGGGGGAAGAAAAGTTTGGTAAGGGACCCTTTTAAAGGACCTCTTCCTCAACACGTGGTGATGCCCCGGTCCTGTCTTTGAGGATCATTTGCACGTGCGGTAGACGGTCGATTTTATATACCGTCTCGACATCCACTGTCTCGGTTTGAGACTATGCAGAAAGCACATGTAGTATTGTTGATGGTTTCTTAGAAATTATATTGTAGGGGAATTTTATGATTCTCTCTCTCTCTCTCTCTCTCTCTCTCTCTCTCTCTCTCTCTCTCTCTCTCTGTGGTAATTTCATTACATACTAAATAGAAAATATATAGAATAGACTTCCTGAAGATGTAGTGAACAGTAACGCGTTCAACTAATTCAAGAATGAAGTAGACAAGATCATAAAAACTCTATAAACGTTTAAACTAAATCGCTGGGCTAAAAGTATGAGACATCCAGAATCTCTCTCTCTCTCTCTCTCTCTCTCTCTCTCATCCGAACGAAGCTGTTAGCAAACAGATTCAAGAATAAAGTAGTCAAGATCATAAAAACTCTCTAAACATTTAAACTGAATCACTGGACTAAAAGTATTTGAGACATCCAAAATCCTTACAATATTCTCTCTCTCTCTCTCTCTCTCTCTCTCTCTCTCTCTCTCTCTCATCCGAAGCTGTTAACAGAGGTAGAATCTTGCAAATAGATCTATGGGCTCTTTACAGAGATAGAGAGAGAGAGCGATGCACGCGCAAGCTCGCTCGTGCCATGTGTCACCAGCATCAAAGATTAGATAAGGAAATCCAGATCGGAGCAGCAGCGGCATGTGCCATTATCAGTACCTTCGGAAAGTCAACAACTCCTCAATATCTTGGGGATGTTATCGTTGTTTATAACCCTAAAAGAGCCGCGTCACTTCGCTCACATATTACGATGCTTTACGGAGTACATTTTATGTAAAGGACATTAGCAGGTCTCCTTGATGCAATGCTTTGCTTTGGAATTATTACGACGAACGTTTTATAGAAATATATAAGAGCAGAAAAGGCATTAATGGAATGGATGGCTGTAAATGGTAGATCTAATTTAATGTTGTTACTGTTCTTAAAATATTTCATTTTGATTGTTTATTACTTGTAGCTTATCTATTTCCTTATTTCCTTTCCTTACTAGGCTATTTTTCCATGTTGGAGCCCTTGGGCTTATAACATCTTTGTTTTCCAACCAGCGTTGTAGCTCTGCTTTTAATGATAATAGTAATGATAATAATAATCACTTGCAAAGTTGAAATCAAAGCAGTGCAATATGAGTATTATACTTTGCTATGCACCAACAAATGACGATTTAAAAGCTCTATAGAGACGACTGGCGAAATTAACCGAGGCCCTCTGCGTCAATAGGCGTAGGAGGAGGAGCTGGAGATGATGCTTCATTCATGATAATCTTGTATTGACTCCGAGATAAGTCAATGTTTATGTATTAATTCATTTTCTTGTTTAATTTGGGTTTCTTTGTTATTTGTCTTATGTAAAATAAGGAAATGCAGGTAGCGAGAGAAATTACAGGGCTTAGAGATAAAAGATAAGTCTTACGATTAAAATACTTTTTTTGATTAGGAAAGTTATATGGATCGAGGGTCGTAATAATAGCGAAATGATTTCTTAGTATGCCAATAAAAAATCCAAACACTGTTATTATTTATAGCATCGAAACTTATTTCACCGTACATAATTTGTTGAAATATACACGAATCTAGTTGTCCAAGTCCGTTTATATATTTGAAAACGTATCTTCCCAATATTGTTGTGCACATTCTGTAGATTCTTTAATCCTTGACTAAGTATTCTCTATTTGACCTTATTATTTACCTGCTTAAAACTGATGAACTTATTCCGTACCTATCCAAAACTGATGACCTTATTCTTTACTTATCCAAAACTGATGACCTTATTCTCTACCTATCCAAAGTTGATGACCTTATTCTGTACCTATTCAAAACTGATGACCTTATCATCATCATCATCGCTTTTAGGTAATTAAAATTATTATCAAAATTATTCAAATTAAAGAAAGAAAATATATGAAATCGCAATGAAATATTAAGGAGTTCACGCATAGCAGATACTTATGTTCCTGTAAGTCTTTCATGCGTTATTATTATTATTATTATTATTATTATTATTATTATAACTGGATGTCTTTTGTCGTCTTACACGATATTAAGGCCATTTCTTCCCGTGAGTGTACCGAACAGGCACAAATCTATGATTTGAAGCTAAATATAGAAAAGACAGTTCATAGTTTTCATGTAGTAGGATATGCTACTAGTGTATGCGACCCGTCAATAATAACTGCTAAATATTTAAATCAGGGTAGGGATGCATACACGCACCCTCCTTTCACCAGAGTATGACTACTCCTCACCCCCTACCCAAGTGACGGGGAGAGCTGGGCGTGATCGAAAAGAAATATATATATATATATATATATATATCTATATATATATATATATATATATATACACAGTATGAGAGAGATATTATTATATACCCCCATTCTATGTAGCACTGAATGAAGTATTCCTTTCTGTACCGCCATTCTTTGTAGCAGCCAGCGAGAGAAGTATTCCTTTCTGTACCGCCATTCTTTGTAGCAGCAGCGACTTTCTTGCATCACCGGAAATTAGATTGGCGGTAGTTACGCTCGAGCTTATTACCGGATGATTGATGGATTGAGTCGGCGTGAAGGGTATCCTTTAGAAATGGGCAGTCGTTTTGTACAGATGTATTTCTTTCGTCGTTTCCGTCACACACACACACACACACACACATATATATATATATATATATATATATATATATATATATATATATATGTCTTCTCGTTTATCCAGATGTGTAGACTTCGCCTTACATTTTCATCTTATCTCCTCTTTTCTTTCCTCTCTTCGTCCTTTTTTGTATGTTCAGAAAAGGACATTTTTATGCTCGATTCCTCTATCCCACCGTTATCCCTCCATTAAGGGGTCGGTTGCCTGATGCGACCTCTCCAATGCCTTCTATCAAAGGCATCCTCTTCCACCAAACCTCTTCTCTCCATATTATCCTTCGCCTTATCTCGCCATCTAATTCCCAGCCTTCCTCCTGGATTTGCAAATAAGTTGAGACAATAAAAGTTGTACTGGAATCTTTGTTAGCGTGATCTGTCCTCATTTGCATTTTCAAAAGAGGCTTCGTATATACAGACTGACCTTCGCTCAAATGAGTGGTAAATGGTAAATACGACTTTTCACTTTTTTCCCTTTGCAATGGCCGCTAGTTTTTCGAGCTTTTGTTCTCTGCTTAAGGTCTGAGAAACGCCATTTCACACAGCGGGTTATCTCGAAACGTCGTTGGCTGAAGGTTCAAGTTTTATTTATATATTTGTCCTTCTGGGTTATTGTTGGGAGACGATTTTTCTTAAGTTAGGCCGCAAAAGTTTTATATCTTATTAGCCATTGAAAATTCGTTTCTAAGTGGCGATGTTCAAAACGTTTTATTATAGAACATACACTTGGTACTTGGTTCTCATAGCAATCTCCCCTATATAATAAAGAGAAAGTGTCTGGATATATATATATATATATATACGCACCTTCTTTCCGGTTGCACCCAGCTTTCCCCGTCCCTCGAGTAAGGGAGGGAAGGAAGTAGTCACACCCTGGTGAGAGGGGTGTGTTTATGTGCAAATCCAAACACTTAGTAATTTTTGACGAGTCGCGTACACTTGTATAGAAAAGCGAGCTAAACTCTACAGTTTCCTTTGCCATTCAATATTTTCGAATCCCATCACCTCAATATGACCCACTTTATTTTTCTCAACTTCAATTACCTTCTTTAACGTAATCAGGTCATTTAAGGTTGCGCAACAGCAAAATCACCTCGCATGCAAAAGCGAATAGATGTGATTTGCAACGAGTGTGTTTTGCGAGGAGTGATTGTAAAAACTTTCAGTACCAGCTGGTAGGGTCTTGTAATTTCGCCCGGAGATCTGTATACCAGCAATGCCTTGCTATGGATGGCCCTTGCTGCAGTTTCTTTGGCATTGTTTTAGACTTTTTAGTTAGTATTGTTTAAGATTTTTTTTCCTTTACTTAGGGTTTGTCATATTTTTCTTAATGGAGCAAATTGATGCTATACAACATGATTTTTTTTTTATTTTATTGTTTGTGTCAGGTTTTGTTAATTATGCTTTGCAATATGTGTTATTTCCTTCATCTTTGTGACTCTTTTCCTTTAGGCCTTTCGTCGTTTGTTTTTCTTTTTTGCTTATTTGTGGCACATATGATAGGCTTCGGTGATACGGTGGAGTAGCAAGTGTTCATATAATATTTATTTGGCCTTTCTCTTTATATCTAACTTTGCCAGGATCTCGAATGGAGATTATTTTTATATTGTCATGTGTCAAATTATTTTAGTTAATTTACTCTTAATTTGCTTTAGTGAATAAAAGGTGTTCGGACACAAACGCACACAGATATGTGTATATATAGACATATATACATACATACATACATACATACATATATATACATATATATATATATATATATATATATGTGTGTGTGTGTGTTTGTGTGTATGTATGCATATATAATTTCCTTTGTTACAGCTCTTGAAGGCCTTAGCATATAGATGTTGTTCCTCTCGAAGACCTACTATGAAAGCTGGTTGTGGATGGCTGAATGTTGTAGGCTACTTTTGAGTTTCGGGGTCTTGCAGAGGAGTGGCAGTGGCCTCTGGTGTCAGTATAGGGAGGTAGGGGCCACAGAGGGAAGGGATGAGAGCGGACCTCGGGTTATGAGGGGGAGGGGGGAGGGGAGTGCCACTCGGGCAGCTTATCATCGGCGGGTCACGACGCGCTTCGGGCCCATTCTGTAAGGGGCCCAGCCCATGTTCTAACCACCGCCCACTTGCACGCCATACACGCACGCACTCACACACGCACACCTATATGCCTTCCTGCAATTGGCCTCGGCGTTGGCGACCCTCGTCCTCTAAGGAGGTTCTAGGAATTGTCTTTGCGTCGAGATGACTAAATTTTGATTTATAAGAATTTCAGTCAGTGTCTACCGTTATTTACTTTGATGTTTCATTTTCAAAGGGGTTTGGAGAAATTAATTTACTGATGTCCTTGTGTGCATCAATTTGGGATTTTTAAAATAGGAATGAAGTTTGATATCTGAATCCTGCGTTGAATTTATGTTGAGCCGAAATTAGGAGTATGAATCTTCAAGTTCCGGTTGGTTAAAAAAAAAAATCTACAGATCAGTCGCTTTACGTCAGAGCCTTGATTCAGAATATAAGATCCAGGCGGCCTTGTATGGAAATAATCATTTGTATATTAAGTTGATTAACGTTATTTATTTGTTGATAATTTGTAGAACCTGTATATTTTTATGTAGTTCTACCTGGATGCATTGCACAACTGTCCACGACCATTGAAAACGTCGTTTTCGGTGCTCGTACAGAAATGGGCTGCGAGATAGTCTCTCACGAAGCTGGTTTCTGTTTGCATTCACTCGTGCATATGCTTTGAGACCTGGGCTTCCCCCAGTGCATGTGCTTAGAATATGTTATCACATGCACATTTGTTTTGAGGTAGGTTTTGCATGTGATTAAGCTGTTACGTTCATGTGCATATTGTTAATTTGAAATTTTTGACCAGCCGATTAAGTTTCCATATAATCATATGTTTAGATATTTGAAAATTGTGAGAGACTTATTTCACATGTGCATGTGATTTGAATTTTTGGGATCAGAAGTATATTTATGTATTTGGGATACACACATATATACATGTTAGGTAAGTTTCACATACATGTGCACTGTACATGTACAGATGCAGATAAAGTTATTACCCGTGTGTGTCGGGGATTATTATTTTATTTTTTTTTAAATAGTCGGGCTTCACTCATGCATAGGTTTAGAATCTTTCCTAACCAGAGTATATGCTGTAGGGCTGCACTTTTCTGTATGTTTAGTTGGCAGGACTTCACCTTTAGACTCGCGCAGAAAGCCGGTCTTAAACCTCTGCATATGCTAAGCCCTCCTCCTGAGGCTATCTGAGCTCTTGCCCCTCGACCAAAGATAATTAACCATCATTAGAAAGGTAAACGCTGCACAGTTACCTATATTGAGAGAGAGAGAGAGAGAGAGAGAGAGAGAGAGAGAGAGAGAGAGGGCGGTAACTCACTCGTACAGACAGCAACACCCCTTGTCAGTGCTCCCTTTAGAAAAAAATAAGCTTTTCTTCAAAATCATTGTCCTAAATTGACAGGTGGGTATATTTCTATTGTCTTTTATTTTTCTTAGCCAAATTTATGGGATGAGTGACAGTGTTTTGGTTTTCTATTTATTTAGATTCAGACATTTTATGTTTAATGGTTAAAAGTATTTCATATTTTAGCTGTTTTCCAGAAACATGAAGACAAATATCTTGGGATTTTACGTGTCAACTGAATCTATAATTTACTGGTCCTAAAATTTGATTTACTTAGTTTACAGCGATATCTCGGAAGGTTTTAAGTAATTTGACTCCCTCTGTATATACCGAAATCGCAGGAATATTAGTCTTTTAATATTTTAGGTCTTTTATGCATATTCTTTTAAGTATTTGCAAATTAGTATACTAATTTTGAGTAGGAAGGTTCGTTTGGAAATTGCACCGGTTGCATTCTAGTTTTTGAAGGATCATTTTTCAGGTTGTACCTCAGGTTTTTAAGTACAATTTTCCAGGTTATATTCTGTTTTTGAAGGATACTTTTCCAGGTTGTATTCCGGTTTTTGAAGGATCCTTTTCCAGGTTGTATTTCAGTTTTTGGTGGATCATTTTCCATATTGTATTCCTTGTTTTGAAGGATTCTTTTCCAGGTACTTCAGTTTTTGAACGGCAATTTTCCAGGCTCTATTCCAGTTTTTGAAGGATTCTTTTCCAGGTATTCCAGTTTTTGAAGGATTCTTTTCCAAGTATTCCAGTTTTTTGAAGGATAATTTTCCAGGTTGTATTCTAGTGTTTGAAGGTTCATTTTCCTGGTTGTGTTTCAGTTTTTGAAGACAATTTTCCAGGTTGTATTCTAGTGTTTGAAGGTTCATTTTCCTTGTTGTATTTCAGTTTTTGAAGACAATTTTCCAGGTTGTATTCCAATGTTTGAAAGATCATTTTCAGGGTTGTATTTTAGTTTTTGAAGGACAATTTTCCTGGTTGTATTCCAGTATTTGAAGGATCATTTTCCAGGTTATATTCTAGTGTTTGGAGAAGGGTCATTTACTCGCTTCGTGTTGTTATTATTATTATTATTATCATTATTATTATTATTATTATTATTATTATTATTACTTGCTAAGCTACAACCCTAGCTGGAAAAGCAGGATGCTATAAGCCCAGGGGCTCCAACAGGGAAAATAGAGCTGTTGCTCTATTGGTTCTGCCCAACTTTTTTTCTATATGTTAATTTAAAATGGCGAATGGGCTTAACCCAATTTTCATTTCATTATATGAAAATTCAAATATATCCTACCTGTCGTTTTTTATTCAAAGGGCAACGAGCTCTGTTCTGGGCCAAATTAAATTTCGCCCCAGGTAAGTGTCAGATCATTAGATCGGACAACCCCCGTCTACCCACTTAGAACCCCTATCTTTTATATCTTCATACCCTTTAATTTTCCCCCCTGTTATGCGCAGCCAAAACCGTACAAAGCTACCCCTACCGAAAAGACCATAGCATTTGTATGGGTATGATTAAGCTGACCTTTTGACAGCACTGGCTCTTTGTCATAGAGCCTTACATATATATCCTCGTAATTACTATTCCTTTGGGTTTAAGGTTCTCATGTTGGAGGACCTTTCCCTATTGCAAAAAGAGAAAAAAAGTATGTGGTGGCCAGTGTGGTAAAGTCCCTGACTGGTGATATCCAGATTGGGGTTCGAGTCCCGCTCAAAAAGTTCCTTTGGTCGTTGCAACCTCGCCGTCCTTATGAGCTAAGGATGGGGGTTTGGGATAGCCTAAATGTCTATTTGCTGAGTCATCAGCAACCATTGCCTGGCCCTTCTTGGTCCTAGCTTGAGTGGAGAGGGGTCTTGGTCGCTGAACATATGTATATATATGGTCATTCTCTAGGGCATTGTCCTGCTTGATAGGGCAGTGTCACTGTCCATTGCTTCTGCCATTTATGAGCGGCCTTTAACCCTTTAAAATGTATGTGTGGAGTTTGTAAACCGTCAATTCTCTTCTGGTGTATAGAACCCGTTGGGTACTTTAGGTAAGCCTTTGGTGAGAGGTGATCTCTCTCTCTCTCTCTCTCTCTCTCTCTCTCTCTCTGGTAGTTATTAGCTAGTGGAAAGTTATCACAATCTAATGATGTTTACTGGATATATATATATATATATATATATATATATATAAATAAACTTTTTATACTATATATATACTGTATATATACATATGCGGTATATATATGTATACACGGGTACACATGAACATATATATATATATATATATATATATATATATATATACACAAAATGTATATTATTTACGACACTAAGCATAAGCTTATGACAACAGGCAGTCTTATGTGGGACTCTTGAAGAAAGCTTGAAGAAACATTATTGAAAAAGATTTTAGATAATCTGATCGGTCGTCTGCCATGATATATTGCCCTCGGAAGAACACCTTTTCACAGCCTTCAATAACAGACATTGGAGTCGATCGTCGCCGGATGATTGAAGGGTGTGAGCAGTTGGTGTTTTCTTCTCTTCCAAAAGGGAAGGACGCACTCCTTCGAACGGGGGTCAATCCCATCTTCGCGGTGCCCCGGGATCTTTTGGGCGAAAAGCAGAGGTTTCATTTTCACGTTTTGTAAAAGAGTCGTGGAGACACCCTCCGCTGAGGTTTTAGAAAGGCGCACTTTACTTAGATATTTATTGTAGGTTTCGAGAGCTTTACATTGTTTTCGATTTTTTTTTGTTTAACTTCAGATTTTAATATGTATGCTACAAAATTGTTTATATTTTTTTATTTCATTACAAATTTCGAGGTATTTTTAGATGTAAAATAATTTTTTCATGATTCTTATTTAGCATTTTAATTTTTTTTTCGATCTACATATGGAATCCAAGTTGTCTTGCTGTATGTTTACTAGATTAATATATTACTCTATCCTTCACTCCCTAGTGTGTTATCCCCAGAGAAAACTTGCTACTCTATCCGACCAAGAAGTTATTGCGGAAATGTATGAAATATTTGAATATTTTACTTCATTAAATATCCAACCCCCCAAAAAAAATTTTTTTAATTTAAATAATGAACACTAATAATAATGATATTCAAAATATTTAGAATAGAAATAGTAAGAAGCCTTTACTCTTATGTCGTACATTTGTCTGTCGTCCTAAAAAGGAAAAGATTCGATAAGTGGTTTACCAGACATTATATGAATTCCACTAAGTGAAGCTTTCTTCTAATATATGCTTTGCGATAGTATTTTTTATTCTATTTATTTCTTTATCTGGGAGATATATTATATCAACTTCACTAACACTAATCAAAGCTTTCTTCTGTATATATATATATATATATATATATATATATATATATATAATAGAAAAAAGCTTTGATTAGCGTTATTCTATTTATTTTTTATCTTGGAGATATATTATTATATCAATTTCACTAACGCTAATCAAAGCTTTCTTCTATATATATATATATATATATATATATATATATATATAATATATATATATATATATATATATATATATATATATATATTACAATGGTATTTTTATTTCTTTATCCTGGAGATATAGCGACGCATCCTATCCCTTATAAAAGATAAGAATCTTTTTACGGCTAATTCAATGCGTCACCTTTTCCTTAATCTCTCTTGACAAATTACTGCCTTCAGCAGAGGATGACGAAATGGATGAAAAATGGCCAATCCTTTCAGGGGACTTATCTCTCTCTTTAAGTGGTATTTGTGTGGAGAAGATTTTGCAATATCATCGCTAATATTATTGTTCATATTGTTGGACAAGTCAAGGGTCTATGACCACCGCGTAGGAAGATGGATAAAATGAATTTGAATAAAAACAACGTAAAGCAAAGGAGAGGTTTAATTTGAATATTTGAAAACTGTAATTGATAAATTGGAAATATAAACAATGATGGCGTAGGATCACAATTACGTGAATCCTGTGTAATTATCCTTTCTCATTCTAATAAGTATTGAAATGCCGACCATTTTGTATTATAAGTACAAGTCATGGGTCCTATGACCACCAAGTAGGAAGATGGATAAAATTAATATGAATAAAATCAACGTAAAGAAAAGGAGAGGTTTAATTCATATATCTGAAAACAGTATTTGATAAATAGGATATATAAGCAATGATGACTCTGTGATGCCGTAGGATCACAATTAGGCGAATCCTATGTAATTATCCTTTCTTATTCGAATATGTATTGATACGCCAACCATTTTTGTATTATATGTAATTTTCCTGCGAATTCAGACTCTCCCTTTGATTTATAGCGATGGCTGGCGGCACCTTCTTCGGCTTTTTAATAACGGATGATAATGGCTTGCTTCGGACCAGGCTTTATTTAGAGCCGGACGTTTCCTCTGAGTTATGGCCCGGACTTGGCCTCGTGGTTTTGGACCGTGGACGCAAGTTACGCACATGCGCTGAAGCGTACATACGCATGTGGTTATATGTACGTGTGTTTGTGTGCGAGCGTGTGCACTTGTTTCTGATGTATTTATAGGTTACACAATTATTTGAATGAAAATAATTTGAGGAAACCAATGTTTTTCACATTTTAGAAGTTGAAATTACGCACATCGGCTAAAGCGTAACATACGCATATGGTTATATGTACGTATGTGTGTAAGCATGTGCACTGTGTTTCTGATGTATTTATAGGTTACACAACTGTTTGAATGAAAATAATTTGGGGAAACTAATGATTTTCAAATTTTAGAAGTTTTTGAAATTACGCGCATGCGCTGGAACGTACATACGTATATGGTTATATGTGCATGTGTGATTGTGTGTGTGCGAGCGTGTGTAGTTTTCTTTAAAATTCAATTTCTTTTGGGTTGATAGAATATATAAAATCATGGGTCTTTATTTTCATTTCTTGACACCCATATATGTAAACATGTGGATGATTTTGATTTCGTATTTACTATTAATATTTTCTTAGTCTCGAAGTCTTTTTTAGAGTTTATTTTTCCCACTCGCTTGAATCTGAACATTCTCTTTTGTCTCCATAAGAAATGGTTTATGACAAGACAACACACACACACACACACACACATATATATATATATATATATATATTTGTTTATAATTATGTATATATGTATATATTTGTGTATGTATACACATATATGTACAGTATATATATATATTATGTATATATATATATATATATATACTGTATGTGTGTATATATATATATGTATATATATATATATATATATATATATTAGAAGTCGGGATTGACCCCGATTGGAAAGGAGTCTAGGATATATTTCGAATATATTATATATGCGATTTTCATATTTATGGGAAAATCGAAGGCAAGCCTTGTCTTCACATTGTCCTCTTTATACCCAAGTCAAGCTTAAAATGGAAGGGCAGAGGACCTATTATTATTCGGGGGTCCCTATGGATTGGAGGATGACCCTACCCCCTCCCCTCTCCTCGAGAGAGACCCAGTGTACTCCACCTACCTGCTTGTCATTCAGTGCTTTCAATTTTTGCCTTCAAAGATTTTATCGAAGGATTTCCACGTTTGATAATCATTTCGTTTGTTTATTTTAGGGTTAGATTTTCCGATACTGATTTTGCCGTTGAAAGTTGAAGTGATAGAATGTGGGAGAGACTTGTTGTTAATAATTTTGATATAGTTGCTTGGCTGTTCCTCGTAAAAAGACGTTAAATTGACAATGAATGATGTTGAGTAATAGATATTTTTGTAACTAGCGCTTTTTTCTGATATTTAATATTGGCAATGTTGGTTAGTTGTGAGATATTAGTATACGGGAATAAATCTTATTTGTCATTGTAAATATTTTTTTTGTATTCTATTTAGTATACACGTATTTCGTTGCTTTAGTACTTTCACAGAATTTGATTATAGTAAAATATGATTATTTTTATATTCCTGATCATTACTTTTTTTTAAGAACTTGCTTAGATGGATCTTGAAATGTTTATCATACACGTTAACTTGATTCCTTTCATCGTGAATTATATTGGTAGAATAGCTGGGTTAATTGGTAGATACTTAATCTAAATTGGCTTATCTCTCTCTCTCTCTCTCTCTCTCTCTCTCTCTCTCTCTGTATATATATATATATATATATGTGTGTGTGTGTGTGTGTGTATGTACAATGTATATGAATGTATGTATAAGTATATTTACCTTTCCTGTCGCGCTTAGAGTGGAGAGAGCGTAATCATGCCCTGACGAGAGAGGTTACCCCAAAAGGTAAGCTCGAAAACCCCACACATCCACAAATTGCCGAACCAGCTTGTGGTTAGGCAAGGAGGAAGCGTGGGAAGGATGAAATCTACAGTATGTGCGTGTTTGTGCATATCTATCAAAATATTTATTCGTCATTTTGACGGTTCAAGTTCACGGGTATGGAATAAAAAGGTCTAATTCAGAAGATAATATATATTAAATAAATATATATATGCATATATATATCTGTATATATATGAGAGAGAGAGAGGGGGGGTTTGAATCTAGTGTCACCTGTCTGAGAAAACACACACGCGCACACACACATATAAACCTATATTATATATATACAGTATATGAGAGAGAGAGAAGGTTTTGAATCTGGTGTCACCTGTCACAAGAGAAAACACACATATGTATATATTTGTGCGTGTGTATATATATATATATATATATATATATATATTAGAAAAAGAGGTTGTCTGAACTTGCAGAAGAAGGCAAAGTCACTGCGATTTCTCAGATCTGAACAACTGCACTTTATATCATCTTTCTTGTTAAAGGTAGACAATTCCTGTATCGAGAGTTGAAGGCATCATCCAACCGGTTAAACTAATTATTGATTTTAGAATCCTGTCTGGCCCGGAAACCAGAAATCCTTACCCATTGACTAAGAAAATCTCTAAATTTTTTTCCTCTGCTTTGTGAGCCAAGCGAATGTCTTCCCACGCTCTCCTCTCTTTCTGAGAGGAACTTAACCTTAGGTTAACTTGACTGGTTGATATTTACGTTGCGATTAAGCTTTTATATGCAATGGATTTTTGTCTATTTACATTTGGTAATAGAGGGTTTCAACGTCTGGGTGCCTCCGCTATATTGAAGGTTTGGTGCTGAATTGAATATTTTTTTATTTCATAATGCGTTTTTTTCCTTTTAGTTTAGTCTGATTCGCTAAAACTAGAGTTTCATTTGTACTTCATTTGATAATCGGCACTTAAAACGGATTTTGTACTCATTTTGGTAAAGGTCAACAGCTTTCTATTAACTGTATCTATATGTGAATTTATGATTCCACTTAATCTTGTATTTATGATTCCACACAATCTTGTATTTGTAATTCCACATAATCTTGTATTTAAGATTTCACATAATTGTATTGTATTTATGATAACACATAATCTTGTATTTATGATTCCACATAATCTTGTATTTATAATTCCACATAATCATGTGTTGATGATTCCACATAATCTTGTATATATAATTCCACATAATCTTGTATGTAGGATTTCACATAATCTTTTTGTATATATGATGCCACATAATCTTGTATTATGATTTCACATAATCTTGTATTTATAATTCCACATAATCATGTATTTATGATTCCACATAATCATGTATTTATGATTCCACATAACCTTCTTGTATTTATGATTCCACACACCGGCAATCTTCTTTCCCGTTCTCGAAGAATACCTTTTATTTTCCTAAAGGGAAGAATAAAGGTGTAATCGGGAAGTCTAAATGGAAGTCAGCAAAGCTGCAATTAAGTGACTTATGGCTTTGCTTTGCCTTCGCAACTGGACATAACCGGTTTTTTATGGGTAGATGATTTTTGTTCTTTGCCCCTGAGATGGATCCCACCAACTCCAGTCATCGCTGGAGGGTCAGGGTGAAGAAAAAGATGAGTAATTGCTGCTTCTTAAACTGACGGTGCTGGAACCGAAAAAACTGAGTTGCGTTTTCTTGCCTTTAAATGAGGTCCTTTAAGACCTATTAGCTGTGTGCTGTATGAATCTCTCTCTCTCTCTCTCTCTCTCTCTCTCTCTCTCTCTCTCTCTCTCTCTCTCTCTCTCTCTCTCTCTCTCATACACATTTGTAGCTATATTTCCCTAACATTTATTCTCCCAAGTACTTTATTATTTTCCTCTTTAAAACCTAATATTTTTGTGAGAGAGAGAGAGAGAGAGAGAGAGAGAGAGAGAGAGAGAGAGAGAGAGAGAGAGAGAGAGAGGGAGGGAGATTTCTCGTTCTCAGCTATCTTTGTTAACATTGCAAGCAAGTATTTTAACTTTTTGTTTTTTCAAGTTTGATGTCAGTTGAAAGCGTTCAAGTTTTTAGATAGAAAATCAGATATAGTATTATCTCAAACAAGAAAAGTTTCCCACGATTGGTGTGTTCCTGACGACATACAAGGAACAGTTTACTTGCAGTACTTGAAAGAGACATATGTTTGAATTGGATAAGGTTTTTAAGTGATCCATTAATAGTCTCCGACTTATTTGCTGTAAATGTTCTTTTTTAATCGTTAATAAATTGTGTATGACGATTTAACCTAGATAAAAAAGAAAAATATAATGGTGCCCTGTGGTAGGGGTACAAGAATACTATCACTGTACGTCCTGTGTGTCGTAGAAAGCAATTAAAAGGACAGCTGCTGGCTCGAAGTCTTGCTCTTTAGTCAAAGGGTAGACCTACCGCCAATAACTCTGGTTGTTGATTGCAAGGTTATGCGATCGTAAAAACCCTCTGCCATATTATAAAACCATGCCTGATGCGATCCCTTTATGTAGGAATAACGGTGGGAAAGAAGATTAGGAAAATAAACCTGACTTTCATTAAGCTGACTATTCGACCCTTTAATAGTCCGTCCTGTTCAGTGAGAGAGCCTGCCTCCCATCTCAGAAACTGTCCCAAGGTATTATATAACAATAAAAGTAATATGGCAAGCGTCTTGAAAATCAGTAACCTGCTAGATAATTTTAGTAGAGGAAAATAGCTTAGGCCAAGTTTCACTTTTGTCCCGTCTGGTTTAAACATCTACCTAAGCGGAAGTAAGAGATCCCACCACTACAGTTCTCAGTCGTTTATTCTGGTTGGCGTTTGTTCAGGTGGTTTCTGTCCTGTTGTGAAACTCCCATTTTTTTTTGTGCGAAGTCGTCGAGTCTTTTTTTCCTCGAATCTTTTTGTATTTATAAGTTCCCGCTGTTTTTCTGTTAGGTATGACACGTCTTTTGGTGGAAAGTATAATCAATTGATGGGATTGCAACTAGGCTTATTTTGGTTTATGCTATTCCTGCCATTTATTAGGTTACCGTTAGCCTAAAATATTTATCGTTTATACAGGATATACTAAGTGGTGAAATTATACAAATATGATTAGAATAAATTTAATTAAGTTTTCAATCCTATGCCATTAGATACAATTGCACGACCCCCTTCATAAGTTGTCCTCCAGTCCTTTTGCATTAGTTTCCCTTGGATGGAGATACACATACCACAAAATACAGACCGGCTTAGTCATCGATAGCTGTAAATTGGTTGACAGGTCCTACATAGTCTGGCGCGCGCTGGAAGCGCGAGGATATTATTGCCGCCGGAAGCACATTTCCTCCAATGGCTACGCGTGTCCCATTTTCAAAAAAGAACCATCGTTCGGAGAGCGCGCGCGGGCTCGGTGCCTCCACCCAACTAAATAACAGAGTCGCACTTCCAGCATGCAGGATGCGTCGAACAATGCCTAGTCCGTTCAGCCCCCAATAGCTCATCACCCAACGTTACATTTTTTAAAAGTTTGCTTAGGCGAGGGTAATTCACTTCCTCTTTTTGGTTTATTATAGAATTCCATGTTTATAGGAAGCTAGGTTATTGGGAATTGTGGTGTTTTCTTATATACTTCTGCTGGAAACTTGCGTTGATTTACGATAACTTTTGTTTTGAAATCCACATCATTATAAAGTATATAAATCTTTTAGTTTTAAGTAAAATTTTAATTTTTCTATACTTTTTACTGGATTTTGTATTAGTTCTATATATAGGTTCTTATTGCTGTGGAGTTTCTAATATAAAAAACATAATCATATCCTGTTTTAAATTTATTCAGTCAAAAACTCAGTCATTTTATCTTCATTTTTTATTCCACTCTATTAATATTTGTTTTTTATTTTATTCCAGCTTTGACTGCCTTTTATATTCTTTTTATTTTTACATATCTGTTTTGTTGATCTTTATTTCCAAACACTTTCGTGGTTTCTTTTTCGTTTGATTTATTTTAGATATATTTAAGAGCTTTTTGTTTGCGTTTCATGGTCGCCTTCAAGAATAACAAAAACCTGATTCTCTTCTTGTAATAACCTGATTGTTGACTTGTTTTGAAGCCGTAAAGAAAGTTTCTTAATAGATATTTTATATATATATATATATATATATATATATATATATATATATATATATATATATATATATATATGTTTTTATTTGTGTATGAGAGCAAGTAGGTAATTTTACATAAAGGATTAATCCATTGAGGATTTATTTCAGTTTTTATTAATAAAACTTTTGAGAAGAAATTGCGTTAGCCTCATTAAAAACAGGCTAAGTGAAATGTGTTCTTTGCATGAATTATTTTTCAAATTATTATTTTTATTATTAATCTTATTATTATTATTACTTTCTAAGGTACAACCCTAGTTGGAAGAGCAGGAAGGATGCTATAAGCCCTGTTGCCCCAACAGGGAAAATAGCCCAGTGAGGAAAGGAAACAAGGAAAAATGAAATAATTTAAGAGTAATAACATTAAAATAAATATTTATTATATAAACTACAAAACCTTTAACAAATCTTTGAGAGCATTCCCTGAACTTATGACAAATTGAAATCTTTATTCGAAGTTCCCATTCATTAAGAATGATAAAAAAAGAAACACATAAAGTTTGTTAGAAATTACAGCCATCTTCCGGACTTTATATTACAATGCGATCCCACTGGAAGTGAACCATGGCGAACTCGTCTGATGAACTAAACTCATTATAGAACCTTTCGACCACTCAAAAAAAAAAAAAGAAGGAAAGAAAAAAAGAGAGTTTCTGCAACTCTCATCTCAAGTGGGTCAGCCACTGCTACCCACACCCCGTCCATCCCACCCAGCTAGGCCCTGAGGAGGGGGGGGGGGGGGGAGCAATAGCGAGTGCCTCTCCTTTGTGTTGCGCTGGGCACCTTTGGCTGCACTTCGCCTTAAGCCATTTGTCTTGTTTAGCATTGCAACAATAGGGCAAACCTATATATAATTATATGTATTCTCTCTCTCTCTCTCTCTCTCTCTCTCTCTCTCTCTAGTGCAGTGTTTTGTTTTAATCCTTTCATTATTTTCGCAATTATAATTTTATTTCTGGTAACTCAAAATCGTAGCTAGTCATGAATGTTTATCCATCAAAAGGAAAACATGTTAAATAAAATGGTATTCCCCTCAAAATATTTTTCTTTGCCCATAAACTTGATTACAGCCAATGGAACTTAAGCTTATCAGTGGTATGTGTGTGTGGGGGAGGGGTTATCAAGGGTGGGGCCTTGGGTCGTGCGACACGGGCACAGCTCTGCGTAGTGTCAGGTATGGAGCGTTGCGACAGAAATCGCTCTTATCAGATGCCTTTGCGAAGGCAAAAATGGGGGTTGGGGTGTGTGTGTGGTGTGAGGAAGCCAGAGAGCTTTTATTCCCCTTTGGTTAATGTAGCTCCCTGCCTGAGCTTAATGGAGACCTCTGCTTGTGCTGCTTGCTTTGCAAGGCTTTTACGATGTCGTTTGAGTTGTTATGTTTGCAATTCTGTATTCGATTAGTTGGTTTTTAGTTTTGTTAATGAATAATTTTCGACTTGATTTAACACAAGCTTGGAGTATAAACATTTTCTCTCTCTCTCTCTCTCTCTCTCTCTCTCTCTCTCTGTTTAGTTTTCTTATTTAAACTTCAGGTTTATTGCTCCTCTCGCAGTTTTTGTCTATCAATTCTGTTTGTATCATTATGCTTTATATCAGATGGTGACTGCAAATTGATTTTGGATTTTACATAAATGTGTTGCTGCGTATTTCATTTAGATATTTTAAAAAAAAAATATAAATCTGTAGGAGATTTAAATTTAAAATAGAGCCTTAACTTCAAACTTTGAAAAAAAATAACTCTCTCTCTCTCTCTCTCTCTCTCTCTCTCTCTCTCTCTCCATACATATCAAATAATTTTTTATATATTTTACATAACTCATTAAGACGGCATATCTCCGCTTTTATATAAGTTATATGTATATTTCCTGTTAATAAGGGATTCCAGCGATATATATGAAGATGAAACCCACCTCCCAATTTTACTAGTCATGTTCCCGCCCGTACTTCAGTCATCCAAATACCCCTCCCCCTTCCCTCCTCTCCTCTCCTCTTACCCTTCAGATGAATGAAATAACCATAAATTCTAAGTCCGCAACTTGCTCTTAATTGCAAAGAGGCCGTTGAATGGCCTTCCAGACCCCAGTGCCGGATCTTCTGGTCCAAATACCTGAATCGAAAAAAATGATTTATTCTATTAAATTAACTTCAAGACCATAATAAAATGATTTTTAGCTTTATATAAATAAAATTTTGGTTAAAACCACATTTATCGCTCTTACTAAAAGTTAACTTTCCAAACTATTCCATACTAAGGTTAGTTAGCTAAGTGTTCTCACTCTTCATTTACCTTCCTTATTAACTAAAAAAAATGAAAACAATAAACGGGATTGTTAGCCGAGTTGTCGCCTGGCATTGGTTTTACAAAGGCTGCTCAAGGGTTGGAGGGCCGCGAGATTTGGGTACGGGCGTAGGGTGGGTGGGTGGGGAGGGAAGGATTTTGAGTGGGTGGGTGTCCTTCTCGTTATAAAGCTGGATGGAGGTTGGGTAAAGGCGGGGGGGAGGTGGCAGGCAAGGTATAGGTGGTTGTTCAAGCATGACCGCCGTCGCCATAGTGATCGTGCATTTCATTCAATTTACTGGATTGTTTTGTTGTTGTTGTTGTTGTTGCTGTTGCTGTGGCCTACTTGATACCAAAAGCGAGTAATTTACATTGTTGGAAAATACCGTTGCGTGACTTTCAAATCGATGTTTATTGAAAGTTTCGGCTGGGACTGGAAGGGAGGAGAAGCATCGTCGACCAGGGGAAGATGCGAGAGTTTAAGGCAAGTGAAAGTTACTTGACCTCCCCCGAATCTTCATTACCATCATCATCATCATCACCATCCATGGCGTGTGGAAATGCTTGTAGGTTTCGGAGTGATTTTCGCCTTTTTTTTTTTTTGTGGTTCGTAAGTCGTAAGTTTGTAGCATAGCGATTGGTTATTGAATGAACATTAGTTTTGAGATAATTCTTACTCACAACATCTCCCCTATATAGTAAAGAGAAAGTGTTTGTATATATATATATATATATATATGTGTGTGTGTGTGTGTGTGTGTGTGTGTAAAATTTTCAGTCACGCACAGCTCTCCCCGTTCATCGGGTAGGGGTAAGAGAGTAGTCATACCCTGGTAAGAGAGGGGTGCATGCATGCATACATATCTAAATATTTAGTTGTCATTTTTGACGAATCGCGTAAACTTGTTAGGAAGATTGGTCTATGAAACTTTCAGAAATAAATCGAATGATATCAAACGTGATAACTTTGAACTATGTGTCCCTCATGAAGTAGGTCAAAGCTTGTTCATTTCGAAGAGTCATTTTCGAAATCACATGACTTTTGCCGTTCACCTCCATAATGTTCCCGAAACCACCTTTGTGTCGCCCTGTGTTACATGCGTAACGCCAGAGCGTATTCAACCCTGGGTAGAGATTGATAATAACATTTCGAATGCTGCGTACGTGCATTCCTACGAGGGACGACGCCCCCTGATTGGTTGACGTGAATGTGGACACGAATCTCTGCGTCGTGATTGGTTGATACCCGGCAGGTGCGCGAGAGGAAGCGACGTAGCTTTGTGGACAGGAGTCGCTGGGAAAATTGGTGTATTTGCTAAAGGTCCCACCGATCCAACTCCCGGTGATCCTCACTGTCTCTCTTTTGGTTAGTGATGGGACGTGGATATTAAGCCCTTGGAAAGGATAGCACACAGGAAACTCACTTGTGCGAACCTGAAAATCCATTTTCTCTCTCTCTCTCTCTCTCTCTCTCTCTCTCTCGTCTATTTTATATATATATATATATATATATATACAAACATATCAGCCGTTACTAGTCCACTGCAAAACAAAGGCCTCAGACATGTCCTTCCACTTGAGCCTGTTTATGGTCTTTCCGGGCCAGTCCATATATATATATATATATATATGTGTGTGTGTGTGTGTGTGCATTGTATATAATATATATCTATATATGTATGAGGCCCTTTGCGTCTATAGGCTTAGCAGGAGATGATGATGGTGTATATATGTATATATCCTTTTCTGTACCTTCATACGTCAATTTACCGCCATTATCAGTTCGGTTTAGGATGTAGCTAATGGAGGAAAGGATGTCACTTATTGATAGGACCTTTCCAGGATACAGTTAATGTATGAGACCATAGAGGATATACGGGATTTACTGATGTAAGGATGGGTTGGTTAGAGAGAACCTGCTTGAGAGAGATGTGTTTGATGTAGTCTGTATAAGGAGACGATAAGTTGTAGAGTAAAGGATTTCTGATTAATTAGGAAATGGGCAGGATAAATAGGAGAGGATGTCTGGCAGGGTAAATAGAAGAGGGTGTCTGGTAGGATAATGTGATGTATAGGGTAAGGCTGAGGAAGGATGATACCTGCTTGTGGTGTTTCATCTTACACCCTGTAGAAAGGATAAAACCTGTGGAGGATAAAAGTTAAATGGAAGAATGTATGGTGGATGAAACCTACTAAGGATAAATTTGATATGGGTTAACTTTTAAGGAATATTCAACTTTCTTAGGATAAAATGAAATAGAAGAGAGCATTCTTAGGATAAATTTGATATGGGATAGCGTTTAATAAATTGAACTTTCTCTGGAGAAACTGATTGAACCTGGTGAGGATAAACCATTCTCAAGATAAGACTTGATGTCATCGAACTTATTTGTAAAACCGGACGTTGAGGATGGGGTTTAAAGTAACTATCGAAAGGATATGCGTTAAGACATAAGTCGAGGGAAGCCCTCGGGACTACTTTCCCAAACCTTGTCAGTAATTGAAATACGCCGAGAGTCTGTCTGTTGTGATCCCTCGCGTCCGAGGGTTGCGTCATTGACTAGTCGTGTCGCTGGGCGCCGATCCGTTTTTGAACATCATTATTCCCCTTCCGGAGGTGATTTTTGGCTTTCATTTCCTGCGTATCATTTTTTTTAAGGGATCCCTTTTGCTTGCATCAGAGCGTATAAAATGACACTGTTTAAACAGTCTGTGGGTTTCGGCACGATCCTTTTGTGCGGGATGGTTTAATTTTCAGTGTGTTTTTCCATATATTTTTTTATTTACTATTCATGCCTATGTTTATTGTTCTATATATTTTTTGCTTATATTTTTTTTTTTATATATTTTTGGTAAGTTATTTCACTTCACTGCCTTTTTGGTTATAAGTTATATAAAATAAACCAGTCATGCTTGGAGAACTAAGAGAGGAAGAAAAAACCTGAAAAAGTTTTCCAATATCCACCTTCTATTTGTTGTTAATTGATGAAGTTAAATGCTATCTCCCTGCCTTTTGTAATCGCATGCGTAGTGCATGATGTATACCATGCCATAATCCCAGCATCAGTTTAATTCCACGGAAATAACCAGCTCTACTGTTACATCCCCGTCCAGCAAGCTTTTGACACGTTTTGTGTAAACATCCTCCGGACACATCCCGAAAAAAAATGAAGCAAGCAAGTCTGTGATTGGGATCGTGTCCGACCTTATGCAAGCTTTTCGGCTTGTCCTGTTTGCTTGATTTGTTTCTTTGAAAGCCGTAGCACGCGAGAGCTATACGCAGCTTCAGAGAGAGAGAGAGAGAGAGAGAGAGAGAGAGAGAGAGAGAGATTTTACGAAGCGGACGCACCCCGTCCCTACAGACCGTGGGAATGAGATCTAGTTTTATGGAGGCGTCGTGGTTGATTTGTAGCATTCGATTGCTAAAGGGGTCGTTGTTGCTGCTTTTAGCATACGCTTTGACGTCAAATATTTGTTTATTTATCTTAATTTATTGTTTATATAAGCTATTAGAGATGGAGGGAGGCGTAACCTATGGGTGTTTTGAGCTGATAGAATGTCTGTGAACACTTCTTGATTAATTGATATTATATATTTGTATTTGTTGATATATATATATATATATATATATACAGTATATATATATATATATATTCGTCCAATATTTTTTCCTTAATTCTAGTTGGCATCTTCTCTCATTGTATGTGGTGGAAACTTCTTAAACCAGGTCATTCGAGTTTTATTCCTGAGATTATTCGAGTTTTTTTTTTCACTTTTTTTTAGATCATTCCAATTTTGTTTTATTTTTGAGATCATTCAAGTTTTTTTTTTTTCTTTTTTTAGATCAATCGAGTTTCTTTTGGATCTATCGAGGTTTTTTTTTTATTTAGATCAATCGAGTTTTTTTTTTCTTTTTCAGATCAATCGATTTTCTTACAGATCTATCGAGTTCTTTTTAGAACAATCTACTTTTTTTTTTAGATCATTCGAATTTTTTTATATTTACATCAATCGAGATCGAATTTTTTTATATTTAGATCAATCGAGATCGAGTTTTTTTTTTTTTTAGATTAATCGAGTTTTTTTTTATTAATCGAGTTTATCCATTAGATCAATTGAGATTTCCATTAGATCAAACTAGGTTTATTTTTTAGATTAATCAAGTTTTTACATTAGATCAATAAAGTTTCTTTTTCCGAGATCATTCGAGTGTAGTTTTGTTTCTGAGATTATTCAAGTTTTTATAGACCAATCGATATTTTTTTGATCAATCGAGTTTTCTTTTTTTAAGATTATCATTCCAGTTTTTATCGTGAAAGGATAGCACCAGAGGCAATTGTTTTGATCAGTGACTCCTCACTGTCCTCTCCGATGAGCGACATTCATCAACCATCCTGGAATTTCGATGTTTGCGCCTTTATTCCCATGTTTTCCCCTTTCACTGATTCTGTTCAGAATCTTCCTTCTTTAGATATGGGAGGTCTGTCGGTTTCCTCTTGGGTACACTGTTTAAAAACCCATGGTTTTAATCGGAAATTCTCTGTAAAGTATACTGTTCTTAGCCGTATTTCAGTAAAATACAGGCGGCCGTAATTTTACCTTACATTGTTATTATCTTTTATGGGTTGGTGACCGTAATATCACTTCTTTACGTCAATATATCCGTTTTTAAAACGGTAAAAATCCTGGAATAAATGTTGCCATGTATTTACCAGTTTTTAATATAGATTTTTAATAGTGTAGTTTGAAGTACCATTATACTTAATCTTCTTCCTGAAATGGGTAAGACAATGGCATTGTGTTGCCCGTTTCATTGGATTCTGGATTTCAAGAACATTGTTTTACATTTTTTTTTTTTTCGTAGATATTTTCCCCACGAAGAAGTTTGCCTATTGCAATTTTTCCCCAGGTTTTTTTTATTCCCAGTAATTGATCCTATTTTAATCTATATTTCTTATTTTATGTTATATTATTTATATATATGCTCGAAATTTATGTATATTTGATTTTATTTTCTTTCCTTGTAATTAACCTTGTTATATGCCACTGATCTTATAATTTCATGCTATTTTATTTACAGTTTATGCACATTTACAAATATTTTTGTTTATTTTTTTCTGAGTTAGAGATCTAAAGTACTTTAACACCTATTGTTTTTTAGTACTTTAACACTGTTTTTTTTCACCCTCAGGTTTTACATCCTGCTCACCTAATCCCTGCAAGAACAGCGGGACATGTCTTTCTAATCACGGAGCTGAATCCTCATGCAAGTAAGTGCATAACACCATTTTTTTTAGCAGTTTTGCTTGTTTTCCAGTTCATGCAACAAGTAGGTCTTGTCTTCAGCAAATCGAGTTTGGTAAGTGGGGCCTGTTTATTTCCTCATTCAGCTCTTCCCAGGTTTTTCGATGTTTACTCAACATCTTATTATTCACTGTTTATCCAGCTGACTCATAATTTTCGAGTTATGATTCTATCTCGAAATTAAGAAATTTTGTATATGTTACTTATTACCTTTGTGACAAAACCAACATGAACAATCAACATCTTTATTAGCGGCTTTGCTTACCTGTTGCATAAATGCCGTAACTAATCTCAACGCTTTTAATATTTGTTAGCAATTGCTTTTTTGTTAATTTCATTGTGTCTTAATTGGGTTTATCTGCATGTATGTTGTTAAGGTCTGTACAGCGGCGAGATGATGTTTGACGTTTGATGATCTGATAAATATTGCATGATTTCTCTCTCTCTCTCTCTCTCTCTCTCTCTCTTTCTCTCTCTCTCTCTCTCTCTCTCTCTCTCTCTCTCTCCCCTCAAGTGATATAAGGTAATTTTTTAATTTTTATTTTTAAACGTCATTTTAAATTTAATGCATTTTTTACTTCTCGCCATTTATTCTCTACTCATGTATTATTTCCTTTAATAGGCTGCTCTCCTAATCGTGGCCCTTTAACATGTAGTTTTTGCTTCTTGAGCTAAATCTGCAGCTTTGCGAATATTGATAATAATAATATATTTATTTCCATGAAATGATGATGGGACAACAGAGTATCTTCTCGTTGACTCCTCCGAAGGGTAGCTGCTTTTCGAAATTTTATATATATATATATATATATACTTCGTATATATCTATATATATATATATATATATAATGTGTGTGATGCATGTATGTGTGCATATATATATTATATATATACACATATATATGTATATATGTGTATATATGTATGTATATATATGTATGTATATATATATATATATATATAATATTTATATATATTTGTATTCAATGGTGGAATCTAGAGCACGGTTGGTCTTATGATTTAGTCTTATGCCATAAGGAGACCGAAGGTAATATATAATCGGCAAATGCAAATAAGATCAAAATGGCTATGTATGCTTTAGTTACATTTAGTCCATTGTATCATAAAAGGGGGGATCATTGGAGGCTAAACATTGACGAATGTGCGATACAATGAATCGAGGACCACTTGCCAGTTGGTGCAAAGGGGGAAGAGAAGGGGGAGACATTGAGGTAGTTGAAATAAGGGATATAGGGCGTGAGAGATAAAAAAAAAGGAGAGATAGAGAGGTCATTAAATGATTCAGTAAAGATAGTATATATATATTTTTATGTACGTGCGAGGTAATTCGTTTACCTTACCGAGAAAAGTGGAGACATTTCTATCAAATGCCTTTTTTGGATAAATCCTTATTTTGTCGATTTTATGTTCTGCTTAGTAATGCAGAGGAGAATGTGAGAGTAGAATTGAGGAATTTCAATTTTAAGATTCGTTCATTTTCACTTTTGCTTGTACACTTCCTTTTTAGGTTTAAAGCACTTTTTACTGAGAGAGAGAGAGAGAGAGAGAGAGAGAGAGAGAGAGAGTGAGTAATGTTCCCTTTCGGTTCTTTTCCTATTGAGGTTTAAAGCACTCTACTGAGAGAGAGAGAGAGAGAGAGAGAGAGAGAGAATAATGTAGCCTGTGTGATAGTTAGCTGGTTACATTTTTGAGGGTCAATGATATAACATCTGTCCTACATTCCCACAGCCTCCGACTGCCTAAGTCCCTTTCTGCCCCCCCCCCCTCTTCCTCCCAGAGTGGTCGTTGATGAGCGTAATTGAATTAGAGGAACATTCGATCTCTACGTAGAGAAAATGAATAGCCAATAATAACACTCTGTGGTCTTTATGCTGATGAGCAGAAGTAGCCAACAGGTCTCCAGAGAGTACTGTTGGGGACAGGCCATGGGAACGTGTAGACGACTTTTTCCGAGGTGTCCTTTGGCCCTGTGCCTCCTCCCGAAGGGAATGCAAGGCCGCATGGTGACGGAAGATCTAATTGGCTTTATTTCTGGGGGGATTAAAAGGATGGTACTGCAGACTGCGTTCTTCTGTAACGCAAGTGGTACGTTTTTTTTTCTACTGGGACCTTGTACTAAGATATTACTCTTGCTGGTTTCATTTCATGAATGCATGTGTGTTTTATCTTCATATTTCTTTTTTGGGTTGACAGTAATTTTAGGAATGTATGGTAATGATATTCACATTTAAAATGCGAGTAGCTAATAACCTTTTACTGAGGCACAGTAAAGCTAGTAAAACTAGGTACTTGAATTTCAAGCAAAGGGAGTTTGTTAAAGGAAATTCCTCGTAAATATAGCTAGGAAAAATACAAATAACTTAAAACTTGCTATTTTTTAGGTAATTAAAGTTAGCTTGTTTCATATCCAGTTTCGATTCTTTTTTTTTTCCACCATTAAAAAAGATTAACATGTGTTGAGGGTGGTAGAAGTGGGGGTGTCTAGATAAAACAAAATTCCCTTCTGGCTTCCTCTCGTGAAGATGGCGTGAGAAAAGGAGACCATGTGGAGGCACCTTGGTCCAATCCGATTAATTTGAGTTGATTGGCTGATCATTGTTATTGTGTGGCCGTTTTTGCTTCCCTTGATCCAACACATCGGACGTTTGTTGGTCTGTTCTGTGGCCAGATGTGTAGGGCGGAGGAGCACTTGGTCGGCCTTAGAGACAAGTGGATACGATTGAAAAGAATAAAAGGGGGAAGGATAATGTCAGATCATTTGTCCTCTTTTTTACCCTTTCTCTCTCTCTCTCTCTCTCTCTCTCTCTCTCTCTCCTAGAAACTTTCATGTAAATGTGTACATTAAGATTAGAAGTGGAAAATTTGAACATCTCTCTCTCTCTCTCTCTCTCTCTCTCTCTCTCTCTCTCTGCAAGAAGCTTTCATGTAACATGTGTACATCTAGATTAGAAATGAAGAATTTGAATCTCTCTCTCTCTCTCTCTCTCTCTCTCTCTCTCTAGGAAGCTTGCATGTTAACATGTGTGCATCTAGATTAAAAATTGAAGGATTTATAGCTCTCTCTCTCTCTCTCTCTCTCTCTCTCTCTCTGTATCTTGCATGTAACATGTGTACATCTATATTAGAAATGAATTTGGAACTCTCTCATAGAATCTTGCATGTGACATGTGTACCTCTGGATTAGAAATTAAGGATTCTCTCTCTCTCTCTCTCTCTCTCTCTCTCTCTCTCTCTCAAATCATCATATGGTGTAATCCAAGTGTATCAATGGTAGGGATTGTGTGTAATGGTGCATTTGGTATCCATTTCAAGCGTGAGACCATTATTGATTTTCGAAGTCAACACTTGCTCTTTTTTTTTTTTTTTTTTTTTTGTAGTTCATGAAAGTACTCAGATTTTCTGTTTAATGCTTTTTAGTAGTTCGTTTACTACGACGATTATTTTTATTTTTCTAAGCTAAGATTAATGTTCCTCATTTGTATGTATGGAATCCAATGTAATTTATCCAACGTAATTTATTTTCAACACCGACTAAATAATGTTCATTTTGTGTTTACTCTTCATAAGTATAATTTGAATTCGGTTAAGTACATGCATGGTGTTCACAGTTACATTAAAATTACTCTGCCATTTTCCATTTTTATTTAGCTACACTAGCTCTTTTACATTTACGTAGAAGGTGGAAAATAACTCTATTAAATACTCGACAGCACTGATCTATTTAAAGTTTATTGCAAAGGCCCACTTATTCCATCATAACAAATACCACACTCAAATAAATAAAGTTTTACTTTACAAGTTTAATATCTCGTCAACTGACTTTTCTTAAGTATCCAGGGAAGTCGATTTGCTAAAGTGTATTACACACTTAAGCAGGTTACTCATGGCGTGGGGCTGCAAATGGCTTTTTATCGTACAGTAAGTTTTAAGACATCGCTAATGACTTCTTGACATGAAAATCAAAAAAATGGCTCCACCGAGATGAAAGGTTTGGGTGGGGCTGTGTCCCCCCTGGGCAGTGAATGGGTAGCCCCCTATTACTTCCTTTATTTGGGTGGGAAAGTTCAACAATGATGTGATGTGAATCTGATTTGGTGTCGTGTGAAATTGTCGTTAAGTATGTATAGGAGGAGGGACTCCATTACAGGTGGGATTTATCGGGTCATTGGAGCTGAGTTGTAGGTCACGTGTAGTTTGGGCTTCTTTTTAAACCACTTTGTAATTATATGGTGAATAAACATGCATGATGTATACGCACACACACAAATATATATATATGTATATATATAGATAGATATATTAGAAATCTAATTATAAATTTTATTGTTTATGAAACTACTTGTATGTTTTCAAAGATGAATGCGACAGTGACTCGTAACTCCTACTCTTTCTAGCCACTCCCTTTGGAAAATATGTATTATGCAAAAATTATTCATTGTGTTCAAATATTTCAGCCTGAGTGCATTTTGATGAATTTGAGTTAAGTGAAAATTAGTATGTTCTAATCATGTCCATTTATGCTATCAAAAGTAATTAGGAATAGCCAAGCTATAGCCTTAATTTGAAAAGCAGGAGACTACGAGCCCAATGGTTCCAACAGGGAAAACAGCCAAGTGCGGAAAGGAAATAAAGTAATAACAAATAAAATAAAATATTAAAAAAAATGTATCATCCGTCATATAGCCTACTATCCTTGCATGCATTCGACGCTGACACGTTGAAAACCCTTCGCTCTCTATAAATAAAGGGTTGAATCACATCACCGCCTATTGAATGCCATATGTGACAACACGAGAGAGAGAGAGAGAGAGAGAGAGAGAGAGAGAGAGAGGGTGTCTTTTTTTCGAGAGAGAGGTCAACCATAAATGATGTTTACCGATCCATTTCCCACTTTCGGCCTTTCCTTTACTGTGAGGATTAGCCAAGTGTTTACGAGTTGACAATCGAAGTTAATGTGGGTGGAGAGATTTTTATTAGCGTTTTTATGGTGTAATTTCATTATTGTTAATGGTGTCATTTCGTGTTTTTTTTGTTTGTTTAAATTAATGAGGCATAATGTATTCAATTTATTCATTATGTTCTTTTAGTTTATTTATTTCTTTATTTCCTTTCCTCACTGGGCTATTTTTCCCCATTAGAGCCCTAGGGCTTATAGAATTATGCTTTTCCAACTAGCGTTGTAGCTTAGTAAGTAAGTAAGTAATAATAATAATAATAATAATAATAATAATAATAATAATAATAATAATAATAATAATATAATTAGGCAGGCATTACTATTCTCTTTTTCATATAGCTAATTTATTAGAATAAATAACCTTGATCCATGTATACTCAGTGACAATTACTTGTACGTATATCACTTTATAAATCGATATTATCATTGGCATCGTCACCATCATTAAATGTTGCAGTTACACAACCACAACTGTATCGAATCTATGAGCAATCCACACGTCCCTCAACTGTTCCTTGAGCTAGGCAAAGCACCACCCGTCCTTGCTCCGTGCGCAAACCCACAAATTAAATGAGTGGGATAGGTTCATTGTCATTGAAAGTCTGTTATTAATTGTTGATTATGGAATCCCCCTCGTTGGGTTGCGGTCCAGTGATAGCAATGTATGGGACGTTGCTCTTTTATAGCTCTACACCAACCCTTTCTTTCCATTGCTTTCTCTCTGTAACCCTTATGAGGGAGAATGGTGATGTTTCTCAGAATGTGTCCTCTTCCTCCATAGCTTAATTGCCGTTTTGTGAGGGTTCTTTTATCTGTGAGAAGTTGTAATGCTTCTTTTAAATGTCTAGTTATTTTGTAAAGTTATTTGTTTGATCCTCGTAAAAAAATAAATATTGATAAATTTGTTTTTTGAAGAACTTAATCATTATAATGGATTTCAAATTTATTACTGATGTTTGAAACCTAACCAATTTATATTTGGAAATAGACGGATCAATATGATATTAAAATTATTTTCGATTTACTATAATTAAGAGATTTATGGTATAGAGACAAAAAAGTTGCATTTCTATAAATAAGCTTGGAAGGAAAGTAATTTTTTTTTAGGTACATAAAGCCAATCAAGTGCTTAATAATCAGCCCTAAGCTGCTTATATCCGTTGCTCAATAACCTATTTTCAATTTATTGTAATTAAGAAATTTACGATAGACACAAATAACATTTTTACAAATAAACTTTAAAGAAAAATCGTATATTTTCAATGGTACATCTAGTCGATCAAATGCTTAGTAAATAGCCCTAAGCCGCCTAGATTCGTTGTTCAATAGCCTAGTTTCGATTTATTGTATTTAAGAAATTTACGGTAGACAGACAAGTTGTATTTTCACAAGTAAACTTTGAAGAAAAATCCTATATTTTCATTGGTACATCAAGCCAATCGAATGCTTAGTAAACAGTCCGTTACTCAAAGTCCTTCCGAAAGTCCCTATTTTACGTTTAGGTTTTCCGAGCCATGCCTGGCCATCAATCTGATAATTCAGAGGTATGATCGAGCGGCCAAGATTGAATTCATAAAAGGCCCCTTAATTGCTCGCCATGAAAACTGGCACGTGAGCCACTTGACGATTTTGAGAGAGAGAGAGAGAGAGAGAGAGAGAGAGAGAGAGAGAGAGTTACAAGGATTTTTGATGTCTGAAAGACTTTTTATAGTCCTTGGGGGATTCCTTTTGTTCTTGGGTAGAGCGATTCTCTTTAAGCATTTAGAGAGTTTTTATGATCTAGACTAACTTATTCTTGAATTCGATTACCGTGTTACTGTTTACTACATTCGCTGGAACCCTTCCACGTATTTGCTATTTTGTATGTAAAGAATTTACTCCGTAGAGAGAGAGAGAGAGAGAGAGAGAGAGAGAGAGAGAGAGAGAGAGAGATGTAGCGTGCTGTAGGAACGCTCAGAGTTAATGGGGTCCAATTGTGTAAATTAATGCTTATTTTGTTCATTTACGTTGGTTCCTAATGGCTTGCTATGACTTCCGTCATTTTTTATGGAATGTTTCTCTGTTTTACTGTGTGATTAATACTTGATTGATCTTGGCTGTGAGTTACCTTGTGAAAAAATATGTTGAATTGTTCATTATTTTTGTTAGATTTTGTTAAAGTACTTTTCTCTTTATCTAAACCGTATTGTTGGTTTAAGATATATATAAATTTGTTACTTAAAGTGAAGACATCAAAAGAAATTTTGTGCTTGAAATATAACATTAATTACGCCGTTATTAATCTTCGAAAAAGTATATTACAAAAGAAATTTATTTTCCCCAAAAAATTATTTTCTACTTTTTATGCATTTGATAGCTTAAAATGAGAACTGAGTCTATCAAAAGTAATCACAAATTATTTATTTGTAACAGTACGAAATGGTAATCTACGTCTCGTCTTTGAAAAAAAAATATATTCTGGTTAGTGTAACTTATTTTAGTGTATTGGGCCTCTTGAGAGAGAGAGAGAGAGAGAGAGAGAGAGAGAGAGAGAGCGTATAATGACAGCCATTTGAGGACTTGTTGAGGGCAGCTCATTTCCTGCCCATATGCTTCGAGAGAATCGAGACAAAGAAGACGCAACGTGGGTCTGTTTATCTTATCCAAGATACAAAAAAAGGAGTAAAAATCCTACAGTGCAACAATCCTGAAAATCCGAATGGACAAGGCGTCCCTGTGGGTGGGGGGTGGGGGAGGTTGAATTAAATGCATTACTTCTTCATGGGAAACGTTATTGAAGATGTACGAGAGAGGTCATACCCCAGCTCAAAGTGGGTACCACTGCCATGAACAGGTTATTTTCACTTGATATTTTAGGGATTTGCAAATTCGGTTTTTCAAGAAAATATCTAAATATATTACTCACTTTTTATATAATTTAGAATTGAAATTCTTTAGCCAAATTTCCACTCTTTTATTATCTGTTCTCAACATCGTATTATCTAGCAAGATATGGCAACTCGCGGGAAGTCTGTCGTGGCAGGTGTTGTCCTTGCGCATTTCTGCCGTCTGCCCGTGTACCCTTACCCGATGGCGGGCCAGAGAAGCCTTCATAGTTCTATTCCTCTTCCTTCACCTAATGTTCAGAAATCCTGATTATATTTCTCACTACAGGAGAACACTCGCAATTGTTTATTGCCGCTAGAAGCAGTAATAAAAGTTACAAACGCATCTTGAACACTATCTGGTGAATGAAGTGCGAGTTAAGATATCTCAACTCTGGTATAGATGGCAGCACTAGTGCTACTCTGGTAATCCTATACCAAGTAGAGGCCGACTTTTTCTGCTTCCCGTTGATGCTCATTTCCCTTATCTTTTCCCCGCACATTTTAAGGAAGTAATATTTTTCTTGTTATAATAAAGGAAAAATCTTTTCCCATAATCTGGCCTTTTCACAATACGTATTTTTCTTTAGAATATAGTTTATGTCGTGCTAGGCCAAACCGTAATTAGAAAATGATTTAGTTGCATTTCTATATATAATTGATTACTGTATAAGGGCACAAGTCCTCACGGGCGCTATCCAAAAAGCCCAGCGCTCAAGTGGAAGATGAAGTGGCAGGAACTATTACATGCCATATGGCAAGCAGCCCCCATTATCCTACGAGGTTTTGACTCGCTTTTTTTCCCCTTTGCACATTCTTAGGCGATTCTTGGTTTATAGCCTCGCCCGGTTTTTATGGAATAACAACATTTGTTATGAAGAGATTTTATGTGATGAGGATCTTTATTTTCAGTGAACCGTTTTATCTAAGCAAAAAGAAGTTTTATCTTTGTTTTCAATTTATTCCATAAAATGGAAACCTTCGTTTAATGTATCCCAATTGCATTAAATGAAGTAGATTTCAATCATAACATTTTTATTATTATGAGATTGTATACGATTATGAAGTTTATTAAGTTTTAATTTTTTTTATCAAATAGAAAAGGTATGCCTAATATATATATATATATATATATATATATATATATATATATATATATCGAGATTTGCCTCAATATTAATTGGAAATGGAGAAAGATTTATTTACTTGAAGATTTCTATTTGCTCAAGAGAAATTCCTTGGGAGCTAAATGATTTATTGTAAAAACATGCTAAAATCTTTTTGGAAAGACCTGAAACTTGTTGATAGAAATTTGATATTTGTATAGTCTCTCTCTCTCTCTCTCTCTCTCTCTCTCTCTCTCATGCATTTAAATTTAACAACTAACAAGACAGCATTGGATACAATATTTATAAATACCGCGATTTTGTTCAAAGTTGAAATATCTTAGATTTTCTTTTATGCTTGTGACAATTCAAGCCATTATATTTGACCATTAATCAAATGCATATTAGCTTATCTTGTATGTAAATGACTCGAAGATCGGTACTAGGAAAATGAACTAGTGGTCAACCCAATTCCTTTTTTTTAATATAGATGAAATGATGTACCTTTAAATAATGCCGTTCGACTTATGGGCCCCATGTTTTTGAAATTTGTGAAAGTTAACCCCCCCTGGTGGAAGGGGCGAGTCATAAAAACCAGCCTCTCACTATAGGTTTCATATATGGGTATTGGGTAGGCGGAGAAATTCTTTAAAATGCTGGTACGGTCCTCTGCGTCTATTCTGCCCTCTTGGTACAAATATTTAGAAAATGTTTTCACGACTGATATGGTTGTTTGTTTGTCCAGTAAGTTGATGTAACATACCCTTCTTTTACTGTTGTTTTTCTCGGCTCCTCGGTTCTGTAAATTTTCTGTAACTGAGTCCTCTACCTGCTTTTGTTTTCCCATATTCAGTACAACATTCCCTCTTTTAAAAGGCGGGCCAGTCGATTAACACGGTCAGACCCTCTTACTTTTACTACTTTCCTCGAAGCCTTGTTCACTCCGTCGGTCCTTTCCAGTAAAGGAAAACTCTTGTTTATCAGACTGATAGTCACCTAGACCTACAATTCCCGTGTGTTCTTCCGCAGCGAAATGTCGGCATAAATCTCTCGGTGGTAATCTCCCGCTTTTGATTTCTCTTGCATCGATGCACGTTGCCAGATACACACACACACACACACACACACACACAGGTCTTGTTTTTGCTCGTCTCCAGCAGCCTGTTGCTCTTTGGTCTAACGGGAAAACGGCTACTTAAATAACCGGAATCTGATGCTGAAATGTGTCTTGTGTGTGAATCTTCGTTAACCCGAGATTTCTAATAATGATTTCATTGGTGCTTATTGGTGCAAGGCATCGGCTGTGGATTTTATGGCTTTACTCGTGTTTTGCTTCTTATCTCTTAACTTCCACTTTGGAAGAAATTACGTTATCTCGATTCTTTGTTTTTGTAACTGGATGAAATCAACCCTTCATTGAGGTTGCTGATTGGAAGGGGGGTTGGGTTGTCTGTGTGGGCGAGGTGTGTTGGAGGGTGGGGTGGGGAGGCTGGATTTAAGAGCTGGGGTTACACAAACTGGCCGGGATTTAGAACCTGTTGATTAATCTCGAGATGGTTATTGGATCGTTGTCGTCGGCCGTGAGAACATATTGCTAAGAGAAAATTATATTCCTTATCTTATTTTTTTCTCTTCCTTTCGCTTGGATTGGTTGATGCTTGAGAGAGAGAGAGAGAGAGAGAGAGAGAGAGAGAGAGAGAGAGAGAGAGAGAGAGATTACACAAAACGATGGCGATTGTAAAGGTGAAAGTTCATCTCCTTAGTACAAGGGAAGAGGGAATGGCAGAGACCAAAAAGCGACCAGGCACACTGAGGCAGGATTCTCTAATATTCTTCATTGCATTCCCACTCTTGTTTGTTATCTTGTCATCTCGAGAGAATCACTACTTTCTTGGCTATGGGACTACCGAAGTGGAAGACCTGTTCTATAGTCTCACGATTCAGAGAAAATCCTCAAAATCCTATTTATTTGCAATTTTCATTTATAAATCAAGTATTGTGTCTAGAGTCATGTCTGAACCTTTCACAGGCCATTGGCCTGTTTGTGTAAACACGTAGACAAACAATCTCTGAACTCTTCAAGTTTGTGACCCGTTGGTATTGACTGAGAGAGACTGGTCCACTGGTCATTGTTAGAGAAGAAGAAAAGTTTTCGGTGGATCCAGAGTGGACTCCCTCAGTGCCCTGTGGTTCAGCGTGACGTCACTCCGAACGCAGGAAGTCGACCCTGGCTTAGGCTCGCTAATCTCTCTCGCATGATTCGTAAACTAAATTGTCTCTTATAATCTGTGCTGATGATTCTAAGAACTTTTTCTTATAGATTGCTCTGATCATAATGCGGGGAATCACAATTATCAACATCTATTCTTGTAATGTGGTATTACATGCAAGTTGTGCCATGATTATAGTGTATTGGAATACTTTTTTTTTCTCTCTCTCTCTTTGAGGGGGTTGGGCAGGAAAGGGGGTTTTAGGGGTCAGGGGGAGGGAGAATATCCCGCGGCGTCGCCAGTGTGAGCTCAGCGTGGGAACACTTCGTAAGAGAGGAGGTGCCATTCGATCCTTGGGCGTATAATTTTACCGTATTTTATTACTTGCCCTGGTAATTCTGTTTCATTTGGTAGTGACGGGTTTTATTTCATTGTGAGAATATCACTCGGTCCTCCATAACATCTTAGGAATTTTTGTTCCGGAAAGACTCTTCATTAAAGGTTTTAATTTTATGAAAATCGGGATGCGAGAGTGATGACTTGACAAGGGTACCCGTTTAGGGTGAGGGGCTGGGATGGTGACCTGCGGTTGGGGGGGGGAGGGGGTGGCAGGAACCCGAGGAGTATGGTTGGATGTGGGAGGGATGGAATATTAGGTGCTGTAAATGTAATCCATCTTTGTAATTCTATATTCATATATTTCAGTCCTCTCTGATTTCGGGAATAGCAACAATTTCATATTTTGAAATTTCAAAAAGTTTTCTACTAATAAAATAAAAAAACTTATTTTTGAGCTAGTTGTTGCTTCGAAGGGTGTTGCGTGGTTTAGCAGTAGTAGTAGCTGTTGTAGGGTCGCTCTATAGTGGCGGTAATTGGTAGCGGTAGTAGACAAGCGGGGTGAAGTTGAACGTCGTGTGGATGGGAAGGACCATGTGCAGGAGCAGGTCTTCTTGAGACATTACAGCTCTCCTTCTCTTCTTCCCTTGGTTGTCTGCTAATGCCTCTGCTTCTGCTAGTGCTGTGGTCGCATCCCCCCGCTTATGTTAACACCCGCTAATTCAACTGCCATTCATCTTAACTATGATGAGAGAGGGCTTATGCTCGACCAGATTCTCTCTCTCTCTCTCTCTCTCTCTCTCTCTCTCTCTCTCTCTCATAGGCCACCTGTTGATATAATCTAAGCCTCGTGTAAATTTGGCGACCATCCTTTCCTACAAACTTGAAAGACTTAACATCGTAATATAATCATATAGTAAATAACCTTAACAGTTATAATATATTTAACTCAGACATTGCACAAAATTTGTTAATTACACATACAAGCAGAAGCTGTGCCTAAATTTAGGGCTAAGCAACATTGTGTTTTTTTTTTATGTAAGACAGGAAGCTCAAGTTTACATTAAAGTTGTTTGTTAATATCACTCCGAGTGATGATAATAGTAATGACGCAAGTCGACGGGACGGTAACACACACACACACACGCGCGCGCGCACACATACACGCGCGCGCGCACACACACACACACACACATATATATATATATATATATATATATATATATATATATATATATATATATATGTTTTGATTATTTGACTGTAAAGTTTTTAATCTTCCTCTGATAAAAATAGCGTTCATAATATACTATGATGTATATATGTTATAGATTGTAAGATTATAAATGTGTATTTCACAAAAGAGCTCGTAATCTCGGAAGAGTGAATATTAAATTACCTAAATTCGGCAAATTTTCTAGTATTTACCTCTCTCTCTCTCTCTCCTCTCTCTCTCTCTCTCTCTCTCTCTCCTCTCTCTCTCTCTCTCTCTCTCTCTCTCTCTCTCATCTCCATCCTCAGGAGCAGCAGCAGCGCACATAGCCCGAAGCGTTTTATTTTAACCCGGCAGTTCTGAGGTCAAGCCACTAACTTCTCTCCATGCCATCGTCATCATTATGATCATTATACTCATCATCCCAGGGATAGTCTCCCTCTCTAACCCTCAGGGATAAAGGATGAGGGGGGAGGGGGGTAGAGAAAGAGGGGGTTATTGTGGGATCTTAGTTTCTTTTGTTTGTCACGTACAGTACTGGTCTTGATTTTTTTTACTCCCCTTAACCCGTGTCGTGAAAGTGTTCCCTTTGAAGCGTTCTTTAAAACATCCACAAAGGAAAATATAAGTAATTATGTTTGTTTATTAGAAGAATTACCTCTAGTATCTATTATATAAATTATTGTTTTTGAGTGACTAAAAATTAAATCAAGATGTGTGATGTTGTAAATTGTTAAATTAGATGGATTTGTTTATAGAAAAATGCAATTAAATGTGATTATACTGTAAATATTGTGATTGTAAAGAATATGTAATTTAACTTTTTAATAAAAAAAAAAGTATCTATTATATTCCGGTGGGATATTCAATAATGTGATATATTAGTAATTAGAATTCAACATATACCTAAAATTCAAGTATTTTTTGTTAGTATTAGTAAAAAAATTGTTTAAAAGTCCCTTTTTTGTATATCGGCCCCCCCCCAAAAAAAAAAAAGAAAAATTGGGGAAAGCACCTTATTAGATAGATAGAAAAATTATTGCCGTGAATGGAATATAGATTTATCTTTGTCGTACTTGCTTGAAATTCAACACTGAACTGTGATGTGTATAGATATGCGCTATTATTGCTCTTGTGTATGTATTTAAAAGAATCGATTGCATTATCTGCAATTGGTATCGACGTGACAGGAAATATCTATTCGGCATCTACCGGTATAGGTAGATGGATTGCCTGTATCCTGTATAAATTTTTGAGGTTACATGATCCCCTGTATCACGAATCATCAAGGATTTCCTGCACATCAATATGTTTTTTTCCCTTGAAATTTTGGGAAAATTTCACCAATTATAGCTCAAATCTAGTTTTATGTTTAAGGAGCAAAACTAAGCGGGAAAATACATGTTTATTGAACAACATTGGATACTAGATATTGTATTATTTGCATAAACACGAGAAATTGTAGTTTGAAAGTGGGTACTCATTAAATCTGTGTTATGTTTGGTGAATGTTTTCTTACTTTGAGTCTTGCTACCGTCACCGGAAACTTTCTTTCAAAATATTTATAATTTGGAGAATTTATTGTTCCATAGATGCTTCACTCAAAATCTGTAGATTAAAGACACTTCCTGTTTTTACCTCGGGGGAAAAAACAATACTTTGCCTCTCCAAACATACGATTGGAAAGTAATTTTCAGAAAGGGAAGAGACGAAGCGAGGTTATAAAAGAGGGAAAAAAGGACATAGGGGGAAAAGGTTTAACGTGGAGGAGACCCTGAGGCAGAAATAAATTTCTTTCAAGAGCGAGAGTGTGAAATCACAGTCTCCACCATGAGGCCTCGTTCGATATCCTGTTGTTTATTTTCTCTCATCAAAGGCTGGGTCAAAAGGGATGCTCCAGGGTTTTTGGGGATGATTTCACACAAAGAAGACGTTGTTGTTGTTCTTATTGTTGTTTTCGTTCGGCTTCGAATCTCTCTCAGCGATGGAGAATACTGTAGTACATGAAACGGAAATTTTCAAGTTCCGTTTAGGCTCGCATCTTTATTATTATTACTAGCCAAGCTACAACCTTAGTTGGAAAAGCAGGATGCTATAAACGCAAGGGCTCCAACGAGGAAAAATAGTCCAGCGAGGAAAGGGAATTGAATAAATAAACTATATGAGAAGTAATAAACAGTTAAAATAAAATATTTTAAAAACATTAACATTAAAACATCTTTTATTAATACACTAAAAAAATGGTTATGCCAGCCTGTTCATTACGAACATTTGCTGCAAGTTTGAACTTTTGAAGATCCTTTGATTTGTGTCAGATTAATGCTACAGATTTTAGGAGACATAAAATGTGTCACTTTTATATAGATGTTGTTATATTTAGCAAGGTAAAGAGAGCCATTTAAAAACATGAAAACTAGTCTTGGAAATATTGAGAATAGCAGAATTAAAAATCAAAGTTAAGAAGTGATAGTTATAGCGGGAAACCTTAGAATATTCATACCCGCTCATATCTTGTTAAATGTGCCAGAAACATCTGTCTGTCCCTCCATCTAGTTGTGAAGACATTGTAAAATCTTAGTGATGAAGTTTGGCTTTTGGCAAAGTTTATCGTCTTCCAGATAATGGGATAACTGGCAAGGGGAAACATTCTGGCTACTGAAGGATGTCTTTCATTGGAAAATAAATTTGTTCAACAAACGTTTTCATGGTTTGGGAAGTGTTTATTCTTTCCTTTGCCTTTTTAATCGATAAAGTTAGGGTGGTTTATTTTATATCTGATTTTATTTATTTTACTTTTTTACGTTTACATTAACTTTTTTTTTTTTAGCTTTTTTGTATTTACGAGGACATGTTTCACTGTAGTCAGTCAAGATATTCGAGGATTTTGCTTAAATTAAAATTAAAATTATAGAGAATATTGAGAAATTTCCACTTGATATTTAAGCAGGTTTTATGCCTAAAAATATTTTCTAATATACAATACGCAAGTTTAGTTAAAGTAAGAGCAGCAAAAACTAGTACCCACGATAATACAAACTGTTGAAAAACTTGGCTATCACTAAACATACCGGTATCTATTTATTTCCTATTTAAGACATTATCCTTATTATACAAGAAATGCGGTAGCTATGTTGCTACATGGCTTATTTAAAATTAGTAAGGGAAACAGAAAAAAAATTGCCGTATAAAAACGGACATTGAGTATCCATCTTAATATCTAGTTTTCCTTCTCGATATAATCGTTTTTACGCAGCACTTAGGAAAACTGTACTACACAACTTGAGTTGTTAGTATAAAAAAAAAAAAAAAAAAAAAAAAAAAAAAAAAAAAAAAAAAAAAAAAAAAAAAAAAAAAAAAAACTTTGAAACGATTGACTGGATTAGCAATAGCCTCTGTACCATGATCTTCTACTGTCTTGGGTTAGAGTTCTCTTGCTTGAGGGTACAATCGGGCAAACTATTCTATCTTATTTCTCTTCCTCTTGTTTTGTTGAAGTTTTTATAGTTTATATAAGGGATATATATATTTTAATGTTACTGTTATTGAAATATTTAATTTTTCCTTGTTTCCTTTCCTCACTGGGCTATTTTTATTTTCCCTGTTGGAGTCCCCGGGGTTATAGCATTCTGCTTTTCCAACGAGGGTTGTAACTTAGCAAGTAATAATAGAGCGATCCAGAAATCTTGCGCGCACGATCGAACGCAAATATGCATCCATTTTCCGTCACTTGCTTTACGACCTTAAAGCTTTTATGCGCGCATCGATTACCACTTGATCTCGCTTAATCCTAGTTAGAAATTACTCGTTAACTCTAATGCACTGCTGTGAATTTATTTGCCTTTCTATTTTTTTTTCTTTTTATAGTTGGCATGTGACGATCACCAACGCACTGTTTGATTTTCCCAGGTGCAAAGAGAGAGGAATGTTTCTATTTTTTTTCCTTTTTGTAATTCATTTGTTTCTTTAATTGTTTCTTTGTGGTTGGTGAGTTTGTTTATTTTTTTACTAATGTTTATATTTATTTCTTATGTATTGTTGTATAACCCTTTTGTTCTTTAATAGTTTCTTTATGATTGATGAGTATATTTTTTGTTTATGTTTATTTATCTTTTTTTTTATTGATGTGTAATCCATTTGTATCTTAATCGTATCTTTGTGGTTGGTGAGTTTGTTTATTTATTATTATTCGGACACTAGCAATTCTTAATTTAATTACCCCCATATACCCTTTGTGCACATTCCATTTCCGGTAACCATTTCATAAAAGTCATTAGCCTTTGGCGTTCTTGAGAACCGATCCAACATATAAATAGAAGCTGTGTCATTTGCTATCAACTAGTAGCTATCTCGACATGCCTTTCATTGCCTCTTGGTATGTTGTTTGCGTATGCACTGTGTATTCCCCTACCCACCCTCCCCTGGGGGTGGGTAGGGTCAGGTATTTACCGGACAGACATGCATGCCTTATGCCCGTGTTCCGCAGAGAAATCAATATTTGCGGATGTTTCGTCAGAGGCGGTGACTGTGAGAGACTGTAATGAAGATCCAACGTGGTTAATTACTTCCAAGGCGTTGAAGTACCTGTCTTCTAGAACCGGTGGCTACCTGATGTCTTTTCGTTGTTTGTATCCTCTGAAAATAGGATATTATTGAAGATTAAATACGTGTAGGATATTTTTACTTGTTTAGATTTGATTATTTATCTAATGAACTTGCAAAAATCCAGTTTATTTTTTTCTTGTCTTCTGTGAGGACCGGCGGCTTCCTGGTGTCTTTTCGTTGTTTGTATCCTCTGAAAATAGAATATTATTGAAGATTAAATGCGTGTAGGATATTTTTACTTGTTTAGATTTGATTATTTATCTAATGAACTGGTAAAACTCCAGTTTATTTTTTTCTTGTCTTCTGTGAGGACCGGCGGCTTTCTGATGTCTTTTCGTTGTTTGTATCCTCTGAAAATAGAATATTATTGAAGATTAAATACGTGTAGGATATTTTTATTGTTTAAATTTGATTGTTTATCCAATGAACTGGTAAAACATCAATTTATTGTCTTCCGATAACTTGAAATTCTGAAAAGTTTTCTGCAACTTGTTATTATGATAAAATTAATTATATAATTTTTAAACACTTGGTCAGGCCTTGCTTACTCATAATAACTCACTGATTGTTTATTAATTTTATCATTTTACTCTTTTTCTGAATTACAATTTGAAGGTAATCTCTATTTAGAGATCTTATGAATCACGTATTGTTTTGTTTATTATTTTTCCAATTAGGAGAAAACATGACATCCTTAATTGCTCAACGTATTTATAAAATCACTCTTAATTTATTTAATGAAGTCTATTTTAAATGTTAATATCCTTACCAATTTATGTATTTACCATAAACAAATATTCCATTGAGAATTTAAAGCACCCCTCAACGCTAAATATATTCAATGAAATATATTTACATATCAATATCTTTCCCAATGTATTTATTTACCATAAACAAACATCCCCTTAAGAATTTCAAGCACCCTTCAGTGACTAATATCTTTCACCACGATCGACTTCCAAGCGCTGGGAGTGATTGATGTAAAAACGTCGGCTATTTAATATGCCGCGAACGTTTTCTTTAGCAGTCATCCATAATGTTAAGAAAATGTTCCATTACAGTAGCCTTGTGTTTTATTGTGTGGTCTCATGAGCCGCGATTTATTTACTTGGCAAACACACGGCGGTAATGAGATGCTTTTAGCTGGACACGCTATATGCTTTGGGTTGTGTTTGCTCCTCTCTCTCTCTCTCTCCTCTCTCTCTCTCTCTCTCTCTCTCTCTCTCTCTCTCTCTCTCTCTCTCTGTCAACGCTGTTCTTGTAGCTTTCGTTTGCCTGGTTGTGTCGTCGTATTGTTTTGAAAGGACGTGACTCTCTCTCTCTCTCTCTCTCTCTCTCTCTCTGTGTGTTCTTGTAGCTTTCGTTTGCCTGTCTGTGTAGTCGTATTGTTTTGAAAGGACGTGACTCTCTCTCTCTCTCTCTCTCTCTCTCTCTCAACGCTGTTCTTGTAGGTGTCGTTCGTCTGTCTGTCGCGTGTGTTGGAAGGACACGAGTCTCTCTCTCTCTCTCTCTCTCTCTCTCTCTCTCTCTCTCTCTCTCTCATATCGTGGGAATGTCTTTTCCGGCTCCTAACGTTGAGTTAGTGACAAAATGTATTCATTATTCGTTTCAATCGGCTCTTCGTTAATAGAATATTTAGTCAAGAGATGCAATACTGGATTTATCCAGACCATTATGCCAGAGATTTTTGCATCATAGTTGAAGATTTTTTTTTTCCAGGTTTCTTAAAGGTAAACTGTATCGCATTGACTCTGTAAAAACAAAAAGATTGAATAATTTATATAAGAAAATATTAATTCTTAATAAAAAATAGACACTTCATGATTTATAGCATCAAATAATTTGTTCAAATTAATTAAAGTGATTCGTAGTGTTCACAGACTCGTGTTTCTTAGCTAATTGTAATTCCGCCAAGCAAGTTCATCTTTGCCTTATGCATTCGTCTTTCCTTGTAAGGAGGAAATGTCTCGAACCTCGTTTTAAGTCGTTGAACCTCAAGACTGAGTTTAGGTTCAGTATCGTCTTACGGAAGCTGAGTTTGGCGAAGTATTGGCATATTTGGGTATGGCTGAGCAGGTGTCAGTGACAGGAGTCTCTCTCTCTCTCTCTCTCTCTCTCTCTCATGAAAGTATGACCCAGATCATACATTTTTAGTACCTTGAGCTTTGGTTCTTAGGAATATTTCTTATGGTTTTGTTCAACGCTATGTAATGTTATAATAATAATAATTATTATTATTATTATTATTATTGTTATTATCATCATGTTTTTTTTATTCTCTCTAAGTAATCATTTAATTATTATGAATGAACGCACTAAACTAAGATGATGATACGGCAATGATGCTGGAACGGAAATCTCAATACGCCACCTGTTCAACTGCAGTGACCCTAATTTTTTTTCTTTTTTTTTATAAGAAAGAAGAAAGCAATTGGCTCTGTTCTGTTTTCTCATGATACCCTTTGTTGAATTCTAGTGTGCGTCAAGTATGAACATTCTATTCGGTTATTCATGACAGTAAAAAGTACTTTTAGATAGTTCCTTTTAATTGTAGTTACAAACTGTGAAATGAAGAGTAAAATCCGTAGCAATTATGTTCTATATATATATATATATATATATACAGGTATATATATATTTATATTTATATATAATATTTAGATAGATATGCACACACGCACCCACCTTTCACCTGGGTATGACTACTGCCTCCCCCCCCAACCGAGGGTCGGGGAGACCTCTACGTGACCGGAAAGAAATATATTTACATACATATATATATATATATATATATATATATATATATATATATATATATATATAGTATAAATATGTATTGGTATATAACCTAACACTTGTCTTTTATTAAATAATAAAAGACGATTATTATTATTAATTGCTAAGCTACAACCCTAGTTGGAAAAGCCCAGGGGCCCCAACAGGGAAATTAGCCCAGTGATGAAAGGAAATAAGGAAAATTAAAATATCTTAAGAAAAGTAACAACATTAAAATAAATATTTCCCAAATAAACTATAAATACTTTAACAAAACAAGGGGAAGAGAAATTAGATAGAATGGTCTGCTTGAGTGTACCGTCAAGCAAGAGAACTGTAACCCTAGAGTCTAGACGGTGGAAGACCATGGTACAGAGGCTATGGCACTACCCAAGACTAGAGAACAATTGTTTGATTTTGGAGTGTCCTTCTCCTAGAAGAGCTACTTACCAGAGCTAAAGAGTCTCTTCTACCCTCACCAAGAGGAAAGTAGCCAATGAACAATTACATTGCAGTGGTTAACCCCTTGGGTGAAGAAGAATTGTTTGATAATTGTCAGTTGTATGAGTAACAGAGGAGAATTTATTCGGTGTATGTGTAGGCAAAGGGAAAGAACCGTAACCAGAGAGAAGGATTTAATGTAGTACTGTCTGGCCAGTCAAAGGACCCTATAACTCTCTAGCGGTAGTATCTCAATGGGCGGTTGGGGAGATATTCACGATGCACTTAAAATTTTGATTTGATGCATTGTATGTTAATTATTTATCATCATCATCGATGCATTTCATAATACAATTAAGCTT
>NC_090730.1:15943980-15961480 GCF_036898095.1 Palaemon carinicauda
GTGTGTCTACTTTGGGATTTACTATTCTATCTTATTTCACTTCCTCTTGGTTTTTTCTTTTTAAGTTTTTATAGTTTTTATATGAAAGATTTATTTTAATGTTACTATCCTTAGAATGTTTTATTGTGATTGTTCATTACTTCTCTTGTAGTTGTTTTCCTTATTTCCTTTCCTCATTGGCTATTTTTCTCTATTGGAGTCCTTGGGCTTATAACATCCTGCTTTTCCAACTGGGGTTGTAGCTTAGCTAATAATAATAATTATAATAATAACACTATTAATAATAATAATAATAAAGTACGATCTATAGTTTTTGTCTTCATTTTTGGTGAGAAGAATCTCATAAATTATTTGATCCAAGTTATTGAACGAGGTTCAACTAGCCAGTAGATTTCTCAACTTGTATGTACAACATCTTTGTAATGAAACTGAACTAATTATTGTGTCCATTATCACAAAATTGTAACATCCAAGTAACTACAGATTTTGAAATAACGCCCTTTAACCCAAAGAGAAACCCAAGTACACATAGACGTCCAAATTATCTCCCGGAATGATTCCATGCGATCCTCGATCAAAGATACATATCTGTGCGGCCGATTAGACCCAGAATAAATAAACGCTATCTCGGGCAAACGTAGTTGCACGTGTCTTGCTTAGCAGATCAGCTTTCGCTCCTCGCTCCGTGGCTTTCATTCATAAGGTCTTTATCTGCCCATTCTCGGACACAATTAGGACGGGAGGAGGACTTGCTGGCTGTGTTATTAATGAGCCTTAAGTGGCACTGCCTTTTATATATTTTTCCTGATGCAGAGAGAGAGAAAGAGTCAAGATTATGTCTGAATGGATTCATCCTGTTTGTAGTAAGGATAACTCCGTCAACGCCTTGCTGATTCCTATATTAATAATGATGCTGACGGCTTAATGCTTATTGAAATCGTATCCAATCCTCTGCCATCTGCGACCTACGTCAGTTAAATAAAGTCCAAGTACATAGATGCATAATGAAGTAGCAATGGACTGTTCTTTAACCTACAAGTTATGGGCATCGATTGTGATTTTATTTTTTAGAAAGAATTATAATTAGAAATTCGTTTAAAAGGCTTGAACTGTATAAGTATTTACAGTACTCTTGATAGTGGAGAGAGAGAGAGAGAGAGAGAGAGAGAGAGAGAGAGAGAGAACCGCCTCCATAGTTAGGCAAGACCTTCTCAAGTGTCAGTTATGGCGTTTATTGTTGTTTCCTCGGGGCTGGTAACATGAGTGGTCTGTTTTGTTGTTTTTCTCAAAAATGATTGATGAGAAGATGCGAACTCGTCGTGTGGAGATGCTCGTGTTTAGAAAGAATCGACGTCTTCGTCGGTCGTCCTCAATATTATCTGTCTCTTCTGTCTCGTCTCTCCTCTTCATCACATGCTGTCGTTTAGTATTTTTGTTGTGTGTGTACTATTAAGTACAGGTATTTAATGGTATGTACTGTACTTCACACGTGATTAAGGTTTTTAGTGCCTATTTATATTACACTTATGTTTGTTTACATAGTTTACAATGAACTCCTTGTTGTCACTAAATAAAGTTTTCATCTCTTCAGATCTTATAATTTAAATTTCTTTATCAGGAATAGGACTTATAAGCAAAGGAATATATACCGACTAAAACTACATAATTTTGACAATATAAAGATTACTGGTTTAGATTTCATAGGAATGTAAGACCACTGAAATATACCGTTCTAAATAAAGTCTACTTTCAAAGCTAGTTATCTAGTATGGAATGACTTTAGAATTTTAGTTTCTCAGAATTAATTTGCATTTTGTGAATAAGAGTTTCTTACAAATTACGATTTCATAATAACCAGAAGAATATAATATTTTAAAGTTTATTCGTATAACTCTCTCTCTCTCTCTCTCTCTCTCTCTCTCTCTCTCTCAGGTAAACAGCAAAGGTCAGTGACTTAAGACTGGGTCAGAGAGATTCGACGAAATTCTGCCCATACTTCAAATAGACAGATGAAGTTGATATCCGTCTCCCTGCTTCTTTAGATGCATAATGATACAGTTGTGGACATTCCTTCACCTTGTTTACGGATGGACAGCATGTTTGGAGATGTTAATGATGCCGTGGAAATGTCTGTTTATGCTGTATAGAAATGCCACTTACATTGCCCACCACTTTTGTGGTCTTTTGTATTGGGTTAGATACACGGAGCTGTGTCTGTATTTATTTTCGTTTTATGAGTACAGAATATATATATATATATATATATATATTATATATATATATATATATATATATATCAACAACAAATCCAGCAGTTTCTAGTCCACTGCAGGACAGGGGCCTCAGACATGTCATTTCATGTTTGGGTTTGGTCAGTTTTCATCACCACGCTGGCCACTGCTGAGTGATGATGGTATGAGACTTTAATCTAATTGCTCACAGCAAACCAACTTAGTATGGGTGGCTCTGACTAGAACAGCTTTGTTGATCATGGCTATTCGCAAACCATTTTACCACGTTAAGATAGCCCACTCAGAAAGGATTATATATATATATATATATATATATATGATAATTTTGCACATTTAGACGTATTTCTCCTATATATTCATATAAGCCAAATATCTCGATTCTCTCTACCAAACCTCAGTTTCTTGGGTCTGGGGTCTATTCCTTGGCCGACTAGAAGCTATTCTATTGAGTTGATTCCCCTTCGGTCTCTGATCCCGAGGTAGAGACAATCCAGATATTATATTATATTATATATATGCATATATATATTCTTATAAAAGATTTTATAAATCTCTCCTTCACGTTGGAACTTTTTACTTTTAGAATAACTTGTAATTATTGAAAATTCCCATGATGTTGAAACAGATGATCACTACCTTCACGGCTAGATATTTAGTATCTGGGTAAAATATATTTTTTTTCTTTTTATAGTGACTGAGGGGTTCATGTGAGGCCACCAATGAGGAAGTCACCTCAGGAAACGCCTCATCATCATCATTATCATCATCATCATCACCAATGTAGATGATGTCATCATTCAGAGGATTTTTGCAACACCTCTTAAGGTTGTCATTCAAATAGCGGCTTTTTCATCTTTTTAGTTGTGTGTATATATGTATGTATGTGTGTGTATGTATGTATGTGTGTATATATATATATATATATGTGTGTGTGTGTGTGTGCGCGTGCGTGTGTGTGTGTGCTTGTGTCTGTCTGTTATTTTGTTAATCTCATGAATAAATCTTTGTGACCTACCAATTTTTAATATGTATATTATTTTTTTAATGCGCGAAAGAACTTAATGCCTAGAGGCAGGTAATGAACAAAAGGGTTTCAGGCATATTAAGATATAGATACTTTGAAGCATAGAGAAGTCCAATTCTTATTTTTATCACTAGCGTTGCAATTGCAGTGGTCACCGAATTAACAAAAAACGTGAACAATGGATTTCGACCCAATCAATCTCTCTCTCTCTCTCTCTCTCTCTCTCTCTCTCTCTCATATGTTAATCCCCCCCTCCCAGTTTCCCACCCGGAACTTTTCCTTTGAGTGAATGACCAAAGAAGGAAAGTTCATGTTTCCACTCTTTTGTCATTGGATTTATAACTTTATTTATCCCTAATTTATACTTTTATTCCCTTGAAACTTTATTATGATAATTATTTAATCTTATTTGTATGTACATAAGATCTCTAATTTTATTGACGTTTCAATATTATTGCCATTGATATTTTCAACAACATCCTTCTGTTTATCTTTTATTTGTGTGCAGATGCATACAAACTGCTGATAGCGATATAAAAAGAATTATATTTTTTTTTTCAGTTATTTTGAATTTGATAAATGAGTAAAAATCGTGACGGAGTGAGGCGGATTTCAAAGACCCAAATACAGTGACAATTTCCCGTGAGTGTTGTATTGGTGTTTTTACCTATGTCGATGGGGTGGGGGGGAGGGGGGGGGGTCGTTGTCTGGGACTTGAGAGGAGCCCTGGATGCTCGAGATGTGAATTACTAGAGAAAGTGGGCGTGTCTTACGGGTTAAGTGACTCACGGGAGGGTTAAGACACTGCAATCCCGCCCGCCCCCAAAACCCCCTTGTGAAATTTTGACTCGTTTCCTCCCTCCCTCCGTCCATACTTTTTTTCTTGAAGTGTTGGGAAGGAAGGTTTTAACCCCAACCCCATCCAACCACCTCAGGCTCCATCTCCTCCTGCCTCCCCCCCCCTCCCCCTTATCTTGTGGGTTCTTTCCTCTCTCTCTCATAGCGACGTTGCCCTTCGGAGTCTTACTGGCAGTGATAGAGACTTGCAGATATTCTCAAGAGTCATGAAAGCAGCCAGGAAAGACCAAAGGTTAGGTTCCCTGAGTCGTTATGCTCAGTTAAGCTCTCTCTCTCTCTCTCTCTCTCTCTCTCTCTCTCTCTCTCGTAAAATCCAGTACTGCTCTTTAGATATGAACAACGAACAAAATACTTAATTTTTATCCAATCACTGGATGTCGTCAAAGATAGAAAAATATTTCTGCTTTATACAAAAACAATAAATAATCGAAATTAGCAGGATTTCAAGCTAAATCATACAATGATTAAACATTTAAGAAAGTACAGCCTCCAACTTGACTTTGTCCTTTTCCAAGAAAGGACCGAAGGAAACGCCGCCCCCCCCCCCCCCACTCTTCTCCAAAGACACGAATCTTTCCCATGCAAAGTCATTCTAATTTGCTACCAGACATATCTCCGGGCCATGGAAGCTGATTCGAATCTCTCGATCGTCTCAGGAGATGTATTATAAGATGTTACTTTGCCTTTCCCGTCTTGGGTAGGAGGTTAGAGTTTTACAAGAGTTGAGGGAAAGCAGCTTTTGAAAAATTCAGGTTGCTGTCTCGTTGCCCCGTGCTCTCCGAATTGCATGAATATTGCTTGATCGATTGCCTAACCTTGTGCCAGGCACGGGCTCTTCCGTTGGCAGCCCGTAAAGCATGAGGACGGTTGCTGAAATTCATAAAATTATTTATGATTGTATAGTTTGAAATGGATGAATTTTATATGAAAATTTGTGAAAAATCAATTGTTTAATGTTTTAAGATAATTTATGAAAAAGGTTTCTGTATTAAAATCAGTAAGAATTTGAGACGATCATAAAATCATAAATTTGGTTGAACTTTCTCGGATCCTTTGAGGTCCATAGTAATTTTAACGGAGAATGTGGTGGGAAAAAACTAACCGAATTAAAAAAAAAGGGAAAGAGAAAAATCATGAATGAGAGCACACAAGGAAAGCCAATACAAACCTTAGGAAGGTTTTTAAGTAAAACGTGATATCGGGAAGGAAGATTTTATGACGTCAATGAAGTAAATTTGTCTCTATGGCATTCCATTTCTTTCATAAACAAGCAAGGGTAGTGGATATGCCACAATTTTTCTTCATTGGTCATATAAGCAAGTTTTTTACTTTCTGATAGTTTGTTTTACAGTTGTATATTGACGTGAAAATCTAATTTCTGCCAAGTTGACCTCTTACAGATTCTGCCCTCTAGTGCCCAGTTTGGAATTTACTTAAATGTTGAATAGGCCTATTTATATTTTGTTTACAGACCAGTATTCGCAAATTGTATGTTTCATTAAGAGTTTAATACATATTCAGAAACACCAATATTAAATTCATAGTTCCCATTTGTCACTTCCAAACACTTTTACTTAGCAAAAGCGATCGTGTGGTCAGGATTCGTTGTATAACTATCGGCGAAAAGAAAGATCAAAATCTCAGAAAAGTAAGTAAACAAAGATACAGATCATCCAGGAATGGCTCGAGCAGGGATGTGTTAGCGAGTGCGGGTGCGTTCCACTGAAAAGGAAATGGGCATTAGCCACAAGAATGCCAGCAGGAGTACCTGCATTGTACTTGGCTCGTCAAATGTCTGTTGTAACCAGATTAGCTGTCCTATGATGTCAGACTTACTTTTTTTTCTGACGCATTGAAGTGAGTTGCTAATTTCTCCACCTGGACGGTGTCGGACTATTTTTACGGCATGGAATTGAGAACCTAATTTATACACCATAGAGAGAGTGATGCCGGCTGTTACCCCTCTGATTTTTTTTTTTTTTTTTTTTTTTTTGCGAGGCATACAGGGGTGAGGTTGCAGGTACCATGGCCTGTTCCACGGATGGTCAACGAGCTAATGGCTTCTTGCCCCTTTTGAGATTTACCCATTCAAGTACTGAGTTACAACTTGAAAATTCTCTCTTATGATGTTTTCCTTCAAGGTTTAAATGTCTTCATACTCAAACGAGGGCTGGTCATTTTTGTACTGTAATGGAATTTTAAGAATTCATATTTACAGGAAAATACTATATTCCTCTTTTGAAAAGAAAAAAAAAGCCGGTAGCCTTTTCTGATGAAGGGTGGATCAAATGTGATCATTATTTTAAACAACGATAGACAGTAGAGGAATTTGTGCAGATTTTAGTGTTTTTTTTTTTCAACAACAACTTAATAAAATACACCTTTATTAAATCAACGAGAGGAGAGAAACAGTTATCGATAATACATTGTTATTTGATATAAATCTGCCCGTCCCCAATTGTATTATATTAGACTATAATGAACAATTTGAGTCCAACTGTAATTCACTGCACTGTCTTAAGTTATTAAGATGTTTTATTTTTATTTTTTAGAAAGACATCCATTGAGGAATTCAAAGACCATTATTTCTTCAAGAATTAATGAGACCTATTTTTAATTTAATATTAATTCCCATGTAACTCGAATTATATGAGCAAAGTTCAGTTAAATTCAGAGGAATTAGATCTTCTAATCTTTAATGTATGCCTCTGTATATTTCTCATCGTAACAATTGATTTAGAAAACATGAACAAATGTAACTTGAATTATATGCGCAAAGTTTAGTTAAATTCAGAGGAATTAGATTTTTCAGTCTTTAATCTATGCCCTTATAAATTATACTAATAGTAACAATTGATTTAGAAAACATGAACAAATGTAACTTGAATTATATGCGCAAAGTTTAGTTAAATTCAGAGGAATTAGATTTTTCAGTCTTTAATCTATGCCCTTATAAATTATACTAATAGTAACAATTGATTTAAAAAACATGAACAAAAGTAACTCAAATTATTTGCGCAAAGTTTAGTTAAATTCAGAGGAATTAGATTTTTCAGTCTTTAATGTATGCCTTTATAAATTATATTTCTCATAGTAACAATTGATTTAAGAAACATGAACAAAAGTAACTCGAATTATATGCGCAAAGTTCAGTTAAATACCGAGGAATTAGATTCTTCAGTCTTTGATGTATGCATTTATATACTTCTCTTAGTAACAGTTGATTATAAAAAAAAAAAAAAACTAATTGTTCCCTCGTGAAAAAGACCATAAGGCGTGATGCCCGTGAATAATTGCCTTCAAAAAGTGAGCGGTCAATAATTCACATGTGCAGTTCACGACAATGAGTGGACAAAAACTATTGTGATTTTTTTATACCCTTACCTAATCTTTTGCGCTTAACCTTTATACATTATACAGTATGTTCATTTCTCTCTCTCTCTCTCTCTCTCTCTCTCTCTCTCTCTCTCTTTGGCACGTCATTCTTCCGCTGTCACCTCTCATCTTGCTCCTCAGTTCACCACCCCAGAAGACCCTCAGAAGGGAGTGGGTAGAACGGGGTGATGGCCACAGATGACCAGGTTGGGGTGCCCTTGCAGGGGAAGGAGGGTAGGGGGAGCACTCCTTGATGACCCATTGTTCTCAAGTCTTGCCCAGAGTGGGTAAGAGGGAGACAATCTAGGGGTATGATACTCTTGAAAAGTCAATCATATGTGACGCCACAGATGAGAGGGGTGGGAGGACAGAGGGAGAGGTGAGGGGGAAGGACAGGGGGTTAAATGCATACTAGTAGGGGACATTTCGAAGAGGCGATTTTGAGAACGTACCCCCTACCCTACCCCCCTTTCCTTATACCCCAATTCCGTCTGTTGTCCTCCAACATCACATGGCGTCTCCACCTGACGCTGTTGGATCCCAGGTGTTCTCTCTCTCTCTCTCTCTCTCTCTCTCTCTCTCTCTCTAACATGCCAATCCTATTTATATTATACAAAAATAATTGTAAAATCGTTATAATTTTGGTATCAACATCTTTTTTGAAGTTCCAAAATGAACACTTTGCCAATGGTAATGGCCAGGAAATCTTACAGAGCTTATTATGTCAGCAATCCATAAAAATATTATCTTTAAAGAGAGATATTGCCTCTTTCGTAGTTATGGCTATTCTGTTAGAATTTTTTTTTTTATAAAAAGAGTAAAACCTTTTCATGGTATCCTTTCAAGTTTAAGTGCATACTTGGAATAAGAATGTTGTGTATGTCATTTTTATTAAAGAATACTTCATGCTAAATTTAACATAGCTTTAGAGAGAGAGAGAGAGAGAGAGAGAGAGAGAGAGAGAGAGAGGTGTTTCTAGAAATTTATTACGAATTTCCGTTGTAAAATGTAAAAAAAATGGAAATAATTTTATCGAAATTGATTATATCACTATTATATGTTTTATATATTGATATTTTACTTTAAGAGAATTTTATTAGTCAGGGTACCAGCATCGTGGTTTGTTTAAAAAATATCAGTGATAGTATTATAAATAGTCATTATGATAATTACATGGTTTGTTCCAAAAAGTATCAGTGAAGGTATTATTAATAGTAATGATAATAACGACATAGTTTGTTCCAAAAATTATCAGTGATGGTATCGATAACAATAAAGATGATAATTACATGATTTGTTCCAATGAATATAAGTGATGTTATTATTAATGGCAATGATAATAATTCCAGAATTTGATTGTCTGGACTAACATCATATGCGAAGGCCCCTTAAAATGCCACATTAAATCTTCATACTCGGCGTGCATGGTCCAATTATGTCCCGAATCTCGGGTAATGCATTTACATACCGGTTCTTTGAGAACACGCTTTATTTGGGGCTGACCAGATAGTTTTCACAAGGTAGCCACGGCACCTCTACACGGGCATTGTTGATCCGCTTGTTTTTATTTCGCCACCCCTCACCCCCCTCAAAAAAAAAAAAAAAAAAAAAAGTACCTGTGACCTGGTGTTGGAATATTTATTTACTTGGGTCCTCTGTGCCACGCTTGCAGTCTGCCTTGGTACCTGGGTTAGTTCGCTTTCATTTTTTTTTCTTTGTGTGTGTGTGTGTGTGTGTGTGTGGAATGATCTTCCTAATCGGATAGTTGAATCGGTAGAACTTCAAAAGTTCAAAACTTGCAGCAAATGTTTTTATATTTAACAGGCTTACATAAATCTCTTCTTATAGTTTATATATAGATCTGTTTTAATGTTGTTACTGTTCTTAAAGTATTTTATTTTAATTGTTCATTTCTTCTCAAATAGTTTATTTATTTCCTTAATTCACTGAGCTATTTTTCCCTGTTGGAGCCATTAGGTTTATAGCAACCTGCTTTTCCAACTAGGGTTGCAGCTGAGCTAGTAATTATAGATATTGATAATAATTGAAATGATAATGATATGACTAATAATTCTGGAATCAGAAAATGGGTGAGATGATATCAGCCGTAAAAGTTATTAATTCCTTGATTTGAGAAGTGCGAAAAGTAATTATATTCATCAGAAGCTGTGGCTGAGTATTTAGCCTAAGGAAACCTTTTAATGGCATCAATAATGCCCTAATTCTGAACGGGGGTCATCGAAATTCATATGCTTTTACTTTTGTCCATGAAGTGGAACATTCATTTTGCAATCTTCGTTCAATGTTGTTTCGGTAGTAAACATATTTCGCAACATTTCAAACTGACGCTGATGCCAATTTAATTTTGCACACTTATTGCCAAGGATTTGGTTGCAAATTTGATTTTGCACATTTCAACTATTGCTAAGGATTGAGTTGGTCAATTTCGATGGAAATCTACTTTGACAATGATCTAATTATTGCGAAATAGCTCGATGGACTTCCACAAGATTGACCAAGAGGCCAGTGATGGAATGGCCATTTTTGTAAAATCCACAGGCCATTTAGATCACCTGTATTTTCCACAGTACAGTTTGTTATTTTCATCCGTATACCTTTTATACTTATGGGATCAGGACAAAGTCAAACAAAATTCATATGAATTTTGAGGCTGTTAGAGTTTGTAGAAAATTTGTTAAATCTTGATTTAAAGGTAATGGTTTCTTGTGATGAGAAAACCTTCGGTGAAGCTTAAATGTTCGATATATCTATTAGTTGGTCTTGGATTATATAAATGTAAAACATAACTCCAATTTTCTTATTTGTTGATAAGAATATCAGAAGATTTAAAGCTGATTTAACTCCCTCCCCAAAGGTGAGGGAGATGGGGGTGGAGACTTATGTCTAATTGGTTTGTCTTGTATTATCTAAATTTAGAACATAGCTTTATTTGCTTTGTTAATGAGAATATCAGAAAATTTAAAGTTGATTTAACCCCCTCTCCAAAGTTGAGGGAGAGAGGGTGGAGACTTATTCTAACTCAAAACCTGAGGGGAAGGGGGGAAGGTAAGAGGGTTTCTGCCCCCTTCCCCCCCTCCTGCAATCGGTGGGAACGGAAGCCTTCTTCGCCTCCTTCCTCCTCCCGAATCCACTCGGGGCGATTGGCTGGAGGCAAAAACCCAGAGATAAATTACAATCCTCTTGACTGGTAGTGGAGAAGAGAGGTCGGAGCGATATGTGATTGGTGTTCATAGCTTGCTACAAGGGCGATGATTGGCGGACAGGTGTTTGCAATTATGGCCTCGCTGTGCTGCTACAGGAGACATTACTCTGACGTTCTCACACGAGGCACTTCTTATTTTCTCTCTCTCTCTCTCTCTCTCTCTCTCTCTCTCTCTCTCTGAATTCCAGCGGATGTAGTAAACACTAACACGGTAAACTATCTCAAAAATAAGTTAGACAAGATCATAAGAACTCTAAATACTTGAACTAAATCGCTTTACCGAAGAGCAAATGGAGTCTCCGCGGATGTACTACAAAAAGTCTTTGAGACATCCAAGAGCCTTGTAATCTCTCTCTCTCTCTCTCTCTCTCTCTCTCTCTCTCTCTCTGTGACGTATCTGACCGATCGGAAAAGACCAATTTACAGATGCAAATTAATTACCTCTAGTTAAGACACTGGTGTTGGAAGTCTGTCTCAAACACCCCCCAGCTTATCTTGCAATCACTCAGATGGAGTCGATTACACTCAGCTCCTCTAATAAAAAAAACCCACTCGTGGTTTGGTTCCCAAACCAGTTCACGTTGATCGAAGCTCTTGTCTTTTCTTTTTGGCTTTGGGTTTCACCAGATTGGCTTTAAACACCCCGATATCGGTGACGCCTGTCCGTGTCGTATGGACCTGGGAAGTCTCCGGTTTCACTAGGTGTTCCGTAAGATAAGGTGCTGTATTTGCCCTCTTTGAGATTTTGTGTGCGTGTATATATAAGCAGCTACCCTCATGGTGAATCTTGATCCCGTATAGGGGAGTAGTGATCTCCGTGCGCTCTGACCTAACTTGTTTCTCACAGCACTCCACTCCCTTACCCACCCCCTCCTAGGGATCCTTCCCCTTGATTATCCCCCCGTCTGGTCTCAACCTCCAGTCTTGTTATAAACCCAGCCTCTTTCTCTTGTAAACCCCCTCCCTTCATACAACTTTTGAGAGAGAGAGAGAGAGAGAGAGAGAGAGAGAGAGAGAGACTTACAACGATTTTGTATGTTTCAAAGACTTTTTAAAAGTCCATCTGCAGAGACTCCATTTTCTCTTGGGAAGAGCGAATTACTTTGATAAACATTTAGAGAGTTTCTATGATCTTATCTAACCTATTCTTGGATTTGTTTACCGTGTTGCTGTTCACTACATCCCTAGAAAAACTGTGTGTGTGTGTGAGAGAGAGAGAGAGAGAGAGAGAGAGAGAGAGAGAGGACTATCTGTTTGCCTTCAGGTAAACTGGTCTTGAGAGAGAGAGAGAGAGAGAGAGAGAGAGAGGACTATCTGTTTGCCTTTAGGTAAGCAGAGAGAGAGAGAGAGAGAGAGAGAGAGAGAATCTTCTTCCCTTTGGCTAAAGCAAGGTATTTCGGTAATGTCGTTTCCTAAGGTGGGCCATTACCTCACGGGGCGTTCGTTACCTAACATGCAAAATATCCTACTTTGGTATAATCTCCACCTAAGGTATATAATCCTTCGAACCCTCTCGGGCTTCGCCTTTACTCTTCCCAATTCTTTTTACATATCCAGGGTATGTTAACAACTGCGCTAAGTACTCCAAATTGATGTGTAGACGTTTAAGCTTACTTGGGATAGAATATAACCAGTTGAAAAAAAATATAGGATATGGTTTCTTGGTTAGAGCCTTGGAATATGTACCCTGACTCGCTTTGCGTTTATTAAAACAAAGGTAGAAATGGTGGAGAAAACTGGAATGACAGGTTATTTACTAGATGCAATACCGAAGACAATTCACATAAACCATTCAATCTCTTATGTTATGACCCAGTTAGAAGCTGCCAAAATTAGAATGGGAATTTCTTTTCTGAAATTTTGATGAAACTGACAGGTGTTATCTGTTATTTATCTAGGACTGGGTGGAAATATGAAAAGAGTCGGTGCTGGAAAATGAGTTCTAGCAACGAGGGCAGCGATCTAAAACTAAATTTTGGATAATGCGTTGTGGGAATCTGTATCGTAGTTCGTTATTTCAAGTAGAAGTATCCTTTCTGAGTGTCAATATATATATATATATATATATATATATATATATATTCAAATAAGCCATATATATTTTTGATACATTAATGTCTGGATTCTCTTAACGACCTCGGGATCAGAGCCCCAGGCGAAATCACACAAAGACAAGAACTTGTGACCGGCCGGGAATCGAACCCTGGTCGGCAAGCTTGTATATGGGTTATTTGAATATGAAAAACACGTCTAAATGTGCAAAATTTATCATATATATATATATATATATATATATATATAATTTTGCGCAAAGGCACGTCAGTATTAATGGAAGATTTTTCTGGTTTCTTGTGTCCAGTGTTTATTTCATGAATTTGAACATGAACAAAAAGATTTAGCCATTTCATCCCCTTTAACCCTCTTGGTGGACATTGGAAATCCAGTTAAAAAAACTGTATATTAGGTTTATCATAATATAGAGAGGCAAATAATTTAGTATCTTCCATAAGTAATTGGGGTTATTATTACATACTTAGTTTTATATGTTCCCTGGCTTGTGTAATGATGTATTTGAAATAAATTTGCGCAAATATAAAACTTTATTTGCTATCTGGACGTATTTCCATAGGACGCCTTATGCTAAAAATCTAATGAATTCAATCTCTAGCATGAAGGACCACTGATCTCTCTCAGGTGCATTACCTGAGAGGACACAGAAAAGGTAAAAAAACAATGTAATTCACCTCAAAAGAGATTGGCTGCTCCTGTGATCCCTTCCAAAAAGAACTGGCATGCTAGGAGACAATCCTCTGACCGTATTAGACAAAAAAATCTAAATCACTACCGCTGAATGATAAATCCATTACCGCGGGAGGAATGTGGAGGGAGGAGGGCAGTTGCCCTTTTGATGGTAGATACTACCAAGGTATCGACCTTAACATGAAAGAGGAAAGGGATAGATGGGAGGGTTGCTACCTGACGTTCAGCTGGGCTCCACAAAGCACTAGAAGAGTTGGAAGACCCGGGCCTACATGGCTGTGGATTGTGAAGCGCGAAATAGGAGATGATGAATGGAGAAGTATTGAATTAAAAGTTCTTGACAGAGACGACTGGCGACATTTAACCGAGGCCCTTTGCGTCAATAGGCGTAGATTATTTATATACATATGTATAATATGTATATAAAATTTGCCAATATGGACTGACATAGAAAGACCATATACAGACGGTAGTGAAAGGATATGTCAAGAGGCCTTTGTCCTACAGAGGACTAGCAACGGCTGGATATATATATATATATATATATAGTGGTGTGTGTGTTGACTAGTGAAATACAAGCAAGATTCGGCAATGCCTTTTTATGGCTGAGATTCGTTTAGACTGGCAATGAAAAGGGACATTGTGAGGAGTGAAAAATAACCGTTTTGAGAAGGCAGTAGGACACGGAAAAGCAGAAGCAGTCAGAGAATTCGAGTGTTTAAAGTATAATCATTCATCGAACTAAGCAGTTTGGAAACTGCTGACCTCTGGTGGAGTAAAATGTGAGATGTGGTATTCATGTGGGTGTTACATGGATACCTTTAAAAGTGTTTAATATTTACCTATACTGTATAATATAATCTTCTGCGGCGAGTTTTCATTGCTCATAATTTAGAGTAATGTAATATAAAGATCCCATGGGAAAAGAAGGAAATTATGTCAAGTTTAACAGGAAAATATGATTTGATAAACTAAAAGGAGATTGAAATTTCATGTGATTTTATTTTTTGAGAGAGAGAGAGAGAGAGAGAGAGAGAGAGAGAGAGAGAGAGAGAGCGTTCCGATTCCTGACGGTGCGAAATCAAAAGGATCATAGAGCCGTGTGTATAGTGGAATCACCAGCTGTTGATTTAACCTCCTTTTTTTAGATCCCTTCCACATGCTCTTCAGAGTTTGAGTGTCTAGAAAATGTTCGCTGTTGGGGTTTGAAACGCTTGAATCTACTCCTTTCGTTCTCCTCCTCATCCCACTTTTATCAATTTCGCTTTCTATACTATGTATCTCTCCTATTCCTCCTTTATTATGGATCTCTCCTATTCCTCCCTTACTATGTATCTCCCTTGTTCCTTCTTTGCTATGTATCTCTCCTATTCCTCCCTTATTATGTATCTCTCCAATTCCTCCCTTGCCATGTATCTCGTATTCCTCCTTTACTATCTATCTCTCCTAGTCTGCCTTTACCATGTATCTCCTATTCCTCTTTTACCATGTATCTCTCCTATTCCTCTCTTACTATGTATCTCCTCCTATTCCTCCCTTACTATGTTACTCTCCTATTCCTCCTTTACTATGTATCTCCTATTCCTCCTTTACTATATATCTCCTATTCCTCCTTTACTATATATCTCTTCAATTCCTCCTTTACTATGTCTCCCATTCATCCTTTACTATGTATCTCTCCTATTCCTCCTTACTATGTATCTCTCCTATTCCTCCTTTACTATGTATCTCTATTCCATCTTTACCATGTATCTCCTATTCCTCTTTTACCATGTATCTCTCCTATTCCTCCTTTATCCTCTTTACTATGTATCTCTGACATTCTTCCTTTACTATGTATCTCTCCTAATCCTCCTTTATCCTCCTTTACTATGTATTTCTCTTATTCCCCCTTCACTATGTATCTCTCCTATTCCTCCTTTACTATGTATCTCTCCTATTCCCCCTTTACTATGCATCTCTCCTATTCCTCCTTTACTATGTATCTCTCCTGTTCCTCCTTACGACTGCTGAGACAAGTGATCACAGTGATGAGACGGCCAGTTCAGCTTGTAAATATGCCGACGCGCAAAGGTGAACGGGGGAGGGGGGAAAGGGGGGGGGGGTTGTTCTCAGGGGGTGACCGGAGACAGTAAAGGGGTGACAGACAGACAGATATGAAAACGTGGGTGTTGTAGGAGAGCAAGCTCGAGAGGCATCGCAGGAACGATGATGGGTTTAACAGCGTTCTTCTTCTTTGCCCTCCAAGCTATATTTATTTTAATGTTACTGTTCTTAAAATGTTTTATTTTTCCTTGTTTCCTTTCCTCACTGGGCTGTTTTCCCCGTTGGGGCCCCTGGGCTCATAGCATCTTGCTTTTCCAACTAGGGGTGTAGCTTAGGAGGTAGTAGTAATAATAATGATAATGATAACGCTTTGTAGAGAGTGTGATGTAGAGGTTTAAGTTTATTTTGCTATATGTATTGGTCTCTTGATAATTAAAGTACATTTATTTAGTTGCATATTCTAATTTGCATTTGTTTCCCGAATAATATACTGAGGAATTCAAGGTGTTCAATTTATTCTTATTGCAGAGCAGACATTCCAATTATACTCATTCCTTATTTTATATTGTACTAAGTAGACAATATAGTCCCAAGGTATATTGAAGTACTTCGATATTGTCTCATAAAGACTGTGTATTGAATAGATTTTAGACTGTATTGAATAGGTTTTTTTTTTTCTAAAATATGACTGAATCCAGAAATTATATATGTATATCCGTATTAAATTTCCTACAAAACACTTATATTATTTTCTCATAGAGACTATTGAATAGGGTTTTTTTCTTTCTAAAATAAAACTGAATCCAGGAATTAAATAAGTAAATCCGTATTACGTTTCCTACAAAACGCTTAAGTTATTTTCTTTTTCCTTCCAGATGTACTGACGAATACGTCGGCGAATACTGCCAGCACCCGAACCCCTGTCGGAACGGCCCTGGCTCCCGCTGCCCAGAACGGCGGCACCTGCAACGTCATTTTGTCGCACCCCCGTCCCCCAAATTCAACTGCCTGTGCCCCGTGGGCTACCAGGCGTCCCTCTGCGAAATCACCGTCCCCAACGCCTGCGATTCGGAACCCTGTCGCAACGGCGCCACCTGCCAGTTGCTGGCGCTGGACACCTACAGGTGCCAGTGCCCCACGGGCTTCCACGGAGAAAAAATGCGAGAAGGTGGACCATTGCGCCTCCAAGCCTTGTCGCAATGGAGCGACCTGCCTCTCGACGGAGAGGACTTTCAAGTGCACCTGCCCTCCGGAGTTCACGGGGATTAAGTGCACCGATGATGTGGACGAATGTGAAAAGAGGCCTTGCAAACATGGCTCCTGTTTTAACACCTTTGGGTCGTACACGTAAGTATTATTATTATTGTTTTATTATTCTCATGATTTTTAAGCAGAGGTGCTGATTTGTTTTTTTCTTTTAAGAAATATACATTTACAATTCTTACATTTTATAATATTGATATATTTGCATGAATTAATTTTGTAATTAACATATTCACAATTGCACCTTTTACTATTCATGTAAATATGTTTTAAATTACAACATATCGACTCGTGAATTCTTTTGAAAAGTTGTAAATTCTATTTTATTTACATTAAAAGTATTTAGCATTCTACTTTTATCCATTCAAATAATTGCGTGTCCGTACTTAAAATCCCAAAGTACTTCCCATCTATATCCCTGCAATAAGATTTGCACTTGTTTTTCTATCGAATTAGTCAAGATCAGTAACCTACTGTTTAGATATCTTGCACATGTCGCCCTTTAACTCTTCCTGACCAATGAACAAACCGGGCCACAGAATACACATTGAGACTCTCTATAGAAAGTCGATTGCAGCAAATTGAGAAGCGACTCTGCATGATCAGTTCCTTAGCACTGCACATTCAACTGGCGTTCTTTGAATTCGGTGTTTCATTGCACTGAAATCAAGATTCTCTCGGATTTGATGTCCAGTGTAA